>NC_072740.1:48473314-48773314 GCF_026930045.1 Uloborus diversus | reverse complement strand
TGGAAGACGTTCATAACTTCGCACGAGAGCGAATCAACATCGCGGCGGAGAAGATGAAGACCCGATACGACACAAGATCTACTGGACATGAATTCAACGATGGCGACAAGGTTTGGTTATGGAATCCCATCCGACGGAAAGGTCTGTCACCCAAATTGCAGTCGCATTGGGATGGACCCTACAAAGTCCTTAACCGACTGAATGACGTCGTAGTGAGGATCCAAAAATCACCTAATGCAAAACCTAGGGTTGTACATTATGATCGGTTAGCCCCATACTATGGCCATAGTTCATGAGTATTACGTAAACAACCATGGTTGATAACATAAAAGTTGTAGATAATTTTTGCTTTTAATGTTTAGTAATATTTCTTGTTATTATTGTGCTTTTTGTATCTGTTAGTTATTAATTAATGTGTATATTTGTAAACTTGTTATAGAAGTTTGGCACCCTTTCTGGGGATTGTACTGCCCGGGACGTGCAGTCCTTAGGAAGGGGGCAATGTTACAAATTCTGTAAATAGTAATTATTGTAGGAACGTAACCTGTAAATAGTTTCCCGTAATGAATATACAACCCCTTTTTCATATGGCTAAAATATACGACCCCTATTCCCTTTTTGTTCATTGATAAAAGTTGATAACGGACAACGCATTTCGAGAAGCGTGTGGAATATTTGAGAAAATTCTTTTCGGTGTATTTAAGCCGTTAGCGATAGATAAACAGTTAGTTTCGATTGAGATTTTCGAACTGAGTGCATTTTTGCTCTGTTTATAGCGAGGCATTTCGCTGTGTTGTTTTCGTATTTGGAAGTAAATACGTGTGTAAACGGTGAGTTTACGGTGTTGTGTGATAATTGCTTAATTGCTGATGAATAATTTAGCAGTTGTTGAAGATCTTTCCTGTATATAGTGTAAATAAATCTCCTGTGTTTTTATCAAGAACTGTGTCTTCATTTCAAGAAAGTGGAAGTCGCACCGAATCCGTTACAATATTTTGAGTCATTCTGCTTTCTTTGACTTGTTCTGAAACAAATATATACCACAAATGTTTAGTAACAATCCTTCAAATATTAATCTATGAATTTTTCCTTCAAAACTTATCAGTATATTTTCTTTTGTCTAGTTAAAGGCTACTGGCATTAGTTTTATAAAAGAATGTTCTTATACTAAAATTGATTTTTCCAGATTTGAAATGAGGAAAGAAATCGCTACAATTATAGTAAAATGCCAGTAGTATTCTTTTATAGCACGTTAAGTAAATTATACTGCGGATTAAGAAATAAATTACAGTAAAAAATTAAAAAATACTTTGCACATGAGTAGACATAAATTTTTCCCGCAACAATTTGTTTAATGAATTTACGAATATCAACATTTTCTGTTTCTAAAAAATACATACGAAGAATAGAGTAAATTAATAAACCCTACACAAAGCAAATTTGCCTTTTAGAAGAATTTTAATGAAACAGGAGTTCTGATTACTTCATAATCACCCCAGTTTTGTAAAAATCTCTCTTTTTATTTCAGTCATAATTATGACCAGAAATAAGTTTTTCAGAAGAAATATTTAGAAATTGACAGTCATATAATTCAGACATTAATTTAACTTAAAATTAAAAAAGAAAATAGATGCAAAAAATTGATTCCACATTCGGAGTTAAAAATAATTGAAAACCGTCCCTCCTAACCTTAATTATTTCGTACGTAATGAGGAAAAAATGATGCATATAGACTTGAGAATGCAGATAAGAATGAGATAAGAAAAAAGCATTATTCTTTCATTGACAAGACTGACAGCGCAATTAGAAGTTCATAGAAGCAAGGGAAAAGTAAATGGGGGTTATTATTATAATACTATCTCCATGAATTTTGGAGTATGCTAATAAAGGACAACAATTCAAAATCCCATATATTTTTGCATAAATTTTTGTTTTTAATGATAGTATGGTTTTTGGAAATTCTCTTTTATTCCTTTTTCAGTTTTATCTTTTCAGTTTTATGTAGAACCAGTTATCCCTTTCGATTAAAAGAAGGTAATGAACTGAAATAATTTGACAATAGGTTCGAAAGAATACGAATTAAAATTTAGGATTTAATTCAAAACTTTTAAGCTAAAACCTCCACTAAAAATTGGATTGAGTGATAGTGAAAGTGTATAGGGGAACTTTTAGTAGTCAAACTGCTGTGCAGAAGTAAAACAGTAATTTTATGAAAATCTTTAAGAATATTTAAAAAAAAACTGTTTTTGGTACGCGCAAAATGCAAAAATGTATGTAATTCGGTGTAGTATCGCATGTATAATAAATAATGAAGCCTAGAAACATTACATTTATCATACATGTGTAATTTTTTCCGACGTTGTGCACCTCAAAGCTCTTGTTTTATGTTATATTAATCAGAAAAAATGATTTTATGTGATTTGTCCATCGCATTCTAACAGCACCTAAACATAATGCGGCAGTAAAATATTTGTTTAGCCTGATTGTAGAAAACAAATTTAAACGTTAGAGAAAAAATATTTGCAAACAAACCGATTCCTCTAATGCTTACAAGTTTTTGAAATGATAATTTAAATCGAGATGTTACCGATATCTCCCTACTAATCCAATAAGAAGTTATATCCTCATTCTTAAATTTCTAGATATATTAAGCTCAAGCCATTTCTAGTTTTTCGGAAACATAGTTGAAAATCTGCATTCTACTGTTATTTATTTTGTTACTTTTTTTTTAATCCTAAACAAGAGTTACATTCTAGAAGACTTCTAGAAGAAACTTTAGTGTTTTTATCATTATGGCGTCACTACTAACATGACGTTTATCAGGATTCTTGCAGTAATATCTCGCGAATCCGTTTTTTTTTTGGGGGGGGGGGATGTAATTCCTATTATCTATCACTTCTACTTAAGGATTTTTTTTTCCATATTTTAAAGATGCTAGATAAATAAATAGATATTCATACTCATATAGATGCAGTTTGATAAATAAGATGGTGGAAATAAATATATTTTATGAAATATGTTCCTTAAACTGTTTAAATTGATACATATTAACTGATAAATTTAGAGACATAACAGAGATGAATCTATGTTTAAGTATGTATACATATCTCATAGAGTTTTAACGATCTCGGAAGAGTATGACTTATTTATTGCTGGGCTGGAATAGAAGTTTAAAGTTCACTTGAGCTGCTCTTGTTGTTGCCAGATGGTGTAGTTTTGCTACGCCATCTCCGTGAGACCAAAAATCTCCAAAAAGTTCAGAAATAAATTCGCGTATCTTATTATATAAAGAACTGTGAAGTTTAAGGTTTTGAGTACATGATTGATGGGGAAAACCTGATCGGCCCTGCACCAATGATACTGTGGAAACTGTTTCCCCCTTTTGGAAAGCAAGGTATTTGATGAGTCCATTTAAAATGCGTAAGAGGTTAAAATGCATAAGTGGTTTATCGTCTCATAGGGATGTTAAGCTGGTGAGACCTTCAAAATATTCGACCAAAATACTATTAAGGATAAGGTGGAACCTGCCGAATTTCATACAACTCTATCATTTTGATCGAGGAGATTGCCGAAAACGTTTAAATACTTCTATCATTCGAGGTGTATTTAGAGGAAGTCTTGGCCAGGTAATCGGCTCAATAATTTCCGATCAAAACAACATTATATTGAAAGTTTATAGAGGGTCTATCAGATAGCAGAACCACGAGTATATATATACTTTATATATTGGCTTTTCAAATCTCCAAAAGTTATCCATTCAGAAAGGCGCTGCATAGAGGCTGTCCCTGAAAATCGAAATGTCCTCGAAGTCAAAATCTGTGGTTGCGTCTAAAAAATGTAATATAGCTATTAGTTCGGGGTTAAATACAGATCAGCTGTAATTATTTCTAATTTTTAGATTAATTGTACTATAAGGTGTATCAATATGCACACCACTTTCAGAAACACCGCCGTCACCCTTGCTACCATCAGTGTACATTTTAACAGCCGAAAGTTGAATATTATGTATGGTTTGAACAGCCACCTGCCTATAAATTCAGGTACGCCTGTTTGTATGTCCTGAAATGAATTAATGTCTAAAAATAGACCCATCTCATTAGCCAAGAAAAACGGCTTGTGTTTCTTTAAACACTTACTTCTCTGCCAAGAATGTAGAAGGGCCGAAGGTTTATGCTAACTAGTACAACTAAATAGCTTATTGTAGTAATTTGCCAGACAATAACTTTTTCTTATAGATAGAGGTATCAAATCATTCTTAAGCAATACAATAGCTTCAGGCTAGTAATAATTCTTGCTGCGGTAACCTGCATTCGCTCAAAGTTGTTGTAGTTGGCTTCACATGCACAACTTTAAATTGGAAAACCATTTTTCGAGATAGGTCTGATCAGTGTGTTGTACCTTGCTCTCAGGGTGTCGGCATATGCAACCTAGTCTCGACCGAAAATATCTTTACGGATATAAACTCTTTTTTCTGGCTTTATCCATTTGCTTCTCTATGCGTCTGCTACTTAATATGTTCCGGTCCAGAGCGTAACCCTGATTTTGACATTTTATGCAAGTTAATTGACTGCCCTTCATAATTAAAATAGGTGGTTGGAAGTTAAACATGTCTAAAATGTAACCAGACCTTGCAGTATTAAACATCAACTTGTGCGGTTCGGCAAAGTTATGTACCTCACACAGGGCTAAGTTAAGGTAATATTCTGTTTTTCTTGCGTCCAATTCAGAACGCCAAGGGATAAAATCCTCGGCAAAAAGTTTCACACCACAGTTTTATTGACTACTTCTTCGAGCCTTGTAATGTCCAATGAGCGCAACATCATTGAAGCTAATTGAAATTGTCATTTAAAAATGTAAAGTCGTGCTACTCTTGCAATTCTAAAAAAAATGCTAAAGGAAGAGCTGTAACGTTTTACAGAAGAGTCTATCTGCATATTTTGAGCGTACTTCATATGCATTAATCTTCTTTTGCACTCATAAGCTCATTTTCCGATTTCGAATGGTAGGTTTGATTGATTCCCGATCGCTGCAGGAAACTTCTTTCAAAAATCAGCAAGGCAATACATGCGTTTCTTTCTGATGAAAGTTTAAAATACGAAATTTATCTGATATGTGTATTAGTTTATAAAAAATAAATAAAAATGATTTTTAAAAACATATACGAAAATATTTACTACAGCTAAAGATTATTTGTCGTGCATACTGTTTAAATTTGGTTTCTGAATTTTGTTTAACTCATTTTGACAGTTAAATAACTAATTACACATATTAGCTTTATTAATGATATTACTTTTATAAAAAAATATTGTACAGAGTGTCCCAATAATATATATACGTTTTAAGTGATTGTAGTTCCACCATTTATTACATTCGCCTACTTATGAAGGAGGGGTGAACCGCCAAAGGGTTTTTTTTTCCAAAAAAATCCATGAATTGTAATGTTTACGCCTATTAATTTGTAGAATAATTGGAACTAAAAAAAAAAATACAAAGATGTCTAAATTTAAATTTTTAGTCATGAAGTAGTTCTTTCTACACATTGACTGGATTTTTTACTCTATTATTTATTTTCTTTTTTATAAGCCTGATTGTTGAGCATGCGTCACTTGAGGCAACGTTTATTTTCGAGGTAGACCATGCAACGCCGGGTAATGGAGTTAGTGTCCTTAATATAAATTACATGTAAAGAGGAAAAATAGTGAACACATTTGTACAACGAGTAAGAATTTGTACTCAACGCTAAAAAAAAAAAATTATTTTCAATTTAAAGAAAAGCAGACCGTTAGTTTGAGTTTAAATAGGTTCTTTTATATATTTTGTAGTACAGATTCAAATAAACGAGTTTAAAAATTGGCAAGTTACTGCATCATTTTTATATTTTGATGTATTTAACAACAGAAACTACTTAACTGAAGATTATTAAATGCCTTAAAATAATGCACATTAAAAAAAATTTTGTATGTTGACAGCCCGTGAAGACATATTAGAGAAGATATATTAAAGCCAGCGGAAACACTGAGTTTTTATTGTATTTGATTCATTTACACAACAGTTATCTAACGCATAAATATTTAACTGCACAAAAAAAACTTCCTTGTAACCTACAAATTGTGACAATATAACTTTGAAATCCTTTGTAGTGCACTTAAAGCCAGGGAGATTTAGAACAATAACTTTACTGTCAAAAAATGAAAAGTTTCTAATATACGAATGAATTGCATTCCTAAAACAATGTCATCCGACTTTTTTTTTTTAGTTTTTGATAATACCAGTATTTTAAATATGTCTTCATGAATAAAGAGCCTTGTGAAAATCCGAAATTTGAGCCAGATAAATGACGATTTTGAGTAATAAACAAATCGGAAGTGTTGTTAGATTCAACAAATTTTAAAAGCTTTACCGGAAACATTGGAAATGTTGTAAATTAGATATTGAGACATGTTTAAATATTCTTTAAAAAGTGCAGGTTGAGTAAAAGAATAGAAGGGACTGCAGAAGATATCTGCGCAATCCATGTTTTAAGTTAAAGGTGGATTAGACATACCTGGTTAAGACACTGCCCATGGATGCAAAATAAAGGGAAAGAACTTTTGACGCGCTTAGGTAGAGGTAAAATTCCAAAATAAAAAAGTCATGCATTTATTAATTATTCACAGACACAAATAGAGTTTAACGTGTTTTCCCACATGGATCACTCGTTTATTCAAACTCCATTAGAAAGCCTTTAAATATTTCTAATTAAATCTTTATGAATAATTAAGATTTCGACTACGTCGTCAAAGGAAAGACTTAACAGAAGTCTTTCAAAAAAATCGTATTAGTTAACAATAAGCTCACTCTTTTCAAATGAAAACAACATGAGGTCATAACAAACAGAACGCAAGTTAATTCTTTGGTGGATAAATTACTTTTTGTTTTTATTTTGGTAACTAAAACAAGTTTTTATGTCAATGGCACGTTATGTAAGTAAATTGGATCGTTTTTTAAATGAATGTTGAGCGTATAAGCGTCATGCAAATTTACAAAAGTTACTATTTTGTATCAAAATTTGTGAATGAACATTTAAAAACAATTAAATAGTTAATTTCGAAACTTGAATTGTTTCTCGAGACTCTACAATTAATAAAATTACGTATTGCACTATACTGCAATCCAAGCCATCATGTCGAGTTCAATACTATACATACATATTTTTTTGGTGACTAGTACGCCGCGCCGTATCTGTGTCTGGCCGAAAACTTCTCACATTATACTCAGAGTATCACTGCTTTTAGACCAGTGAATCGCCTAATGCACACGACTTGTCAATAGCAACTCTTCTAAATTAAAACCTAGGATAGCCAATCAGATTGAGTAAACAGCAAAATCATTCTTTTTCTCTCTCTCTTTCTCTCTTTTTTTAAATATAGTTCTCAGGAAATACAAAAATGTGATGAAATGTATTACCTAATGAGCGAGTTGAGGATTGATTGTTTACAAAGGATTGTCACGGCATCATATTTAACTTTACATTTTATACTAAAATTCATTTTCGAAGTTAATGACAAAAAAAAAAAAAAAAAAAAAAAAAACTGGATGGCTACTAAAATACGGATATTCATTTAGAAATATTTAGTAAGAAGCAATTATAATTAATATTGATTTTTTTGAATTAATTTATGTTCAATGTTTGTAACTAATATAATTAGAAATCTTTATTTTAAGACTAGAAAACAAACCGCCATGGTATTACAGGAACTAATTGTTTTTTATCAGGGGAACTGGCCGTCAAATTTGAAGTGTTACAATAAATATCTATATTACTCTGAGCCAGACTAACGTAAGTCACATTTTCACTATTAAATACAAGTATTTCAAAGCTACTAAATTTGAATAAAAGTCATGAGACCACTACCTTTTTAAAACTAAATTACCAAAGCGTTACTCGATCAGTGATTTTGGCTATTATATATGTATGAGGGTTCAGATCCCTGCTATGTGTTTCCGATTTCCATTAAGTGGGTTGAAGTTTTTTTTTTTTTTTTTTTTTTTTTGGCATTTTGACAATGCAAGCATAATGGATGAGGATTGCATAAAAGTTTCTAAAATTGTAATTTCGCAATTTTAGCCCTTGCAGAATAAGCTTTATTTTGCCACTTCATAGAAATATGAAATAGTAAAGCGTACGGAATAGATTTCGAAGTAATATGCACGCACCTTTTACAAAATAGAAAAACCATCCGTAAAATATTAAACGAGATAGCACGACGAAATCGTAAGACCTCTGAAACGTGCTAGGATTTTTTTTTTTTTTTTCAAAAGAGCGAGAAATCTTGTTTTCCATCGCGGCAAATTTTCCTCGCTGTTCTGAAGCAATAAAAAAGATTTCTTTCTTACTTTACGCCTCTTTGAACTAATATTTACCAGAATCAGATTCTATGACCCCTCTATGTTCGGTAGATTGAACTTGAAAGTAAAAGGGCTCAATTTCAAATAACGGTAAAGCGTTCAAAACAAATAACCCACGTTTTAAAAAGACTTAGATAGTATCTTTGATTGCATAGTATTTTCAAGTGTGCTTAAAACACATTCATTAAGGCCATCATCGTTGCATGTCCTAAAACAATAGATAAATAAAGCAAAATAATATTTCTTCTGTAACAGTATTTGCAAAATTCCTTTACTCAACGCATTTAAAAAAATATATTGGAGAACGTAATTGCAATCGAATGGAAAAATATTTTTAATTATTTTCCTCTGAATGTATGAGAGACAAGAAGACCATTTCTTGTGTACTTTTTTTTTTACAACATCGTATGCGCCTGTGTGTGTGTGATGTACATATTAGAATTTCTGTTGTAATTACTCCAAGTTTGAAAAAGGGAAACTAAAAAAAATCTTTACTTTACGATGAGGACTGTTCATTCTATTTAAACTTAACAAATCACTTGATGCACTTCAAAGCTCACAAAGATTATTTTCTTAAAATACCCAAGGGAAACAAATGAAGTTCTTAGAGAAACGAGTTTCACGGATTTACGTAATTTAAATAAAATGTTTTTAAATTCTGTTAGGGTTTAAAAATCTAGGGATTTGTGGATAACTTTACTTATAATAACACATAAAGTTTGGATCTTGATGTGGATGTGTGTGTGTGTGTGTGTGTGTGACAAACTAAGCGAATAGTCCGTCCCTTCTATGTTTATGAAATTTGTCGCAAAATTAGTTTACAAGAGGACAGCGTGCCAATCGAAGCATTTTTTTCTAAAATTAGATGTTTTGCATCTTTTTGATTTGTTGTATGAGCTCCTTTAAATAGGGGGGAAGGGGATTTTCATTTTATTCCAATCTTAATGCGCATTGTAATTAAGATTGTTCATTTTGGGGAGGGGGAGGAGAGTCTTTTGGTCCAATTGTTATTGCGGTTACATTGACCAACGTCTTACGCTTCTAAACATCTTTTCTTTTTGTGTTAAGTAGGTAGCAAGTCATGTGATTCATTGCGGTGTAGCTCATCAAATTCATTCACTTTAATTAAATATTAATGCATGTTTTACTTGGATAGACAGTGTTCTTTTTACTTCCTTTTACGTAAAAAAAGGAAGCTTTGTATTTGCGAAACAAATTTCACTTAAATATCGGTCTAAATTTTCATTTTGATCATCCCCAAACAGAGATGTAAAATTTCCGGAAATTTTGAAGCGGTGAAAAAAAAATCGTTTTTTCCGGGTTTTTTCTGCAAAAATTGGAAAAGATGGAAAAATTGATTTTTTGTGAATAAAATTTGGGTTTCTCCCTCTCTCTCTTAATAGCTCTGTTTTTCTTGGAACATATACAGGGTTAAGCATTAAAAAACATATGCAATCCACATATATTTTTCTGCTTGACAGAAATACACATAAAGGTAAGTTTAATTAGAGAAAAAAGCCTTTTTGTTTTAAAACTGAGAGCTTTCTTGGTCAATCACCAGAAATAATTCAAATCGTCGTTCAACCAATAGTATTGGGTAAGGTGTGTCTAATCGTAACAATTACATTCTCTGTTTTAAAATGCCCTCAACACTTGAAATAATAACAATAATTATTGACTTTCAAATATGATTGATCTTGTTTAAAATATAAATACGTATGCTTTCCCTTCCTTGCAATGAAACATTACTGTTTAAAATAAAAGCTATTGAGTTTTGATTTTTTTCCAATCCACTCTAAGACCAAATCAAAACTAAATTGGTTTTCCTTTATATTTCCAACGGAAACCCCAAACCAAAACTGCGTAATGGTTTTTAAAGCTGAACCAAAACTTAAACTGGAGTTTCAGTTAACTACACGGTCGTACTAAACACAGTAGTAAAATTAGTCATACCTTCAATTTTGAACAAAATTGAGTTGTTGTAACCAAGTTGTTCACTGTTTTGTATTTTACTTAATAAATAAAATATTTTAGGGTCATTTGATCTGAACTATTTTTTTAAAAGAACTGAAAAAAAAAGAAGACATCTAATCAAATATATTTGTTTGAGTTCAACTACAGATTCCACTTATGTGCTTAGTGCGGCAGTTATACATTTGATCTACAGAGTCAGCAGAAACATAGTTTTGTGATTAAGTTATGCTTGTTTGTTTCATGAAGGAAAATAAATTCTTCACTAAGGATATTGGTTTCGCTAAAGATAGTTCAGTGTGTGGAAGTTCTCTGTGTGGAAGTATCATTAGCAAACTAAGACCTCCATTTTTCTCGAAACTTGCAGGAAATGCAATTTTTTAAAGAATTTTTTATTGATGAACAAAGTTTATCTTATAATCATTCACCAAAACACACGTATTTAGGTTTTTCGAGGAACCCCTTTTTAAATGCAAGCAGATGAGACTGTTTCCATGAGCTCTCATCTTTTTGCATTGAAAAATAGGTTCATTGTTGTCTAAAAACACATGTCTTTTTGCTATCTAGCACTTTCAACGCTGTTTTTTTTTCTTTTCAATTAACTTTATCTTGCTGATGTTAGAATCTGTTAGTAGTATCGGGCGTAATTTATATTTTTTTCTCTTGAATATATAATGTAAAATTAAATATTTATGAAGTTTTTAATACCAAACTCCTATAAGTAACATCGCGATGTAAAGTTGGCGATTCATTACGATGTAGAAATTCCGACATTGCCCAGCCCAATCTAAATAAATATACTCTCAACTCTAACGTTCCCTTAATTTATATTATTGAGATAATTTGGTGAAAAAAAAAATGTGCCAAAAGTATTAAATGTTTTTTTATCTATATGCAAATTATATTATCGTACAATAACTTGCATTATCAAAGTTAGACAGTATTTTAACATACAAGGACGGGGTGAAGGGAGAAGGAAATAGCATCAGAATTGAACTAAGATAAATTTCTAATTTTATCACGTTTTCCTGAAAGATTGTAATAAAACTTCCTAGAAAGCTCAAAAAATTCAATTTTTCAATTTTCCGGAGCGGAAATAAACCCCTTCGAAAAAAAGTTTTTTTTCAAAATTTTCCCGTTTTTTCCGGCTTTTTTCATCTCTACTCCCCCCCTCCCGAATCACTGTTGAGTTATTTTTTCGGCCTGAGGGAGGGGGAGGGGATCGCACGTCCATCTAAGAACGTATGGACGTCCGAAGCATCCATTTTGAGGATCTCCGAGTTAATTACCACGAGTTTTTACGTGATGTATGTATGTATGTACGTATCTCGCATAACTCAAAAACGGTATGCCGTAGAAATTTGAAATTTGATATGTAGACACCTAGTGGGGTTTAGTTTTGCACCTCCCCTTTTGGTTGCATTCGGATGTTCCAAAAGGGGCCTTTTACACCTCTTTAGGGGAAAATGAGTGTTAATTTCAATGTAAACTCGAGTGATGTTATAATTTTGCGAACACTTGGCAATATGTCGCCAAGCTCTTGGTCGCCAAATTTTGACGACATGACTTAGCGACTTATTACCTAGTTGACGGCAAACTTGGCGATTTTTTTTTTTCTTAAACTTTCTAAAACTTGAGAAAATTTATCCCTGTAAAATGCTCTTTTACGTCGATTTGAGACACACTAGAGGTGGGGAAATATTTAGTGAGGCAAATATCAGCTCATTTTACTTATTATTGCTCTTTTGAAAAAGATAAATATTATCCTTAAGATGTTTCTTTATCACTTTTTGGTCGATTTCTTTCGGATTGGATAATTGTACGTTTTAATTGTAAACGTTTCATCACTGCAATTCATTTGACTACAATCTACTCTAGGGTCAAAGGCCATATATATGACTCAGCCGTTTCCAGCCTCCTCCATTTGCAACTAAGCTCTTCCAGTTCTTATTTTTTAAGGACAATACAACTCTTTTCCACAGCATTCACCTAACGCATGGTTGGTCTTCCACTTTTTCTAGTGCAATATGGTTTGGTCATAAAAAATCTCTTTAGAATGCTGCTAATGTGAAGGTAGATAAAGTGGCCCAACTAATTTAGACGGTTAATCTTAATAGTTTGGACAACAAACTGGGTGCTTGAAAAAATCGTACAGCTCAAAATTGCGTCTTCTACGCCAGACTCAACTTTTTCAAATTCCTCCAAAGACACTTCTTAGGACTATTCGCTTAAAGGTACCCAACAGTATTTCCACCCTCATAGTGAGAATCCAAGTCTATGAAGTGTAAAAACGGGGCATAAGAGAGTCTTGTTAAAATATAATTTTCTTTTCAGATTTAAAACTCTAAACTTAAGGAATGCTTTGAATAAAATAAGGCTTTATTTTCTGCAGTAATCCAGCTCTTAATTTCAGGAAGGATATCGTTGTTCTAAGTAAACAACTAACCTAAGTAAATAAAATATGTAATCTCCGTTTCAAACTTTTCAAGTTTCAATATTGAAATTTTGAATAGCGGTAACCCTATGGTTGGAGCACTTTTACTTAGGAAATCCTATACCATCGTTTTTGTAATATATTTTTAACTACATTTTTTTATATAACGTATGTCGAAACTGGATGAGGTTAAATTACTGATTTTTTAGACACTTTTTAGCATCTGACAACCCTGGTTAGGGACCGGAAAAAGGTATGCAACCTTACTTTAATGTTTTCTTTATAGCTTTTACTTTTCATTATGACAACAATTGCCGGGACCTCGATGAGAGGTTAATTATATCCGTCATTGAAAACCTTTTATCCCCTGACAACCCTGATTAGGGAGCCGAAAAAGGTAGACAACCTTAGCTTCGCGTTTTATTTCCATCTTTTATTCTTTATTTACGCTAACGATTTTTGGAAACTCGATGAGGGTAAATTACTCATTTTTAGGCAACTTTCAAACCCTGGCAACCCCGATTAGTTCAGGTGAAAGAGGTAGAAATTCTTATTTTCACGTTTTAGTTACAACGTATACTCTTCTTATATGGTAACAATTTTAGAAAACTCAATGAGGGCTATTGGGATTCTAGACTAAAAAATATACAATAGATTCAAAGCGTTCACGAGCAATTTATTAGTGTGAAGCAAGTATATTATTATAATGCGTAACATATTAGTTGTTCGATATGCTCTTCGCCTTGCTCCGTTACTAACTGGTAATTGGAAACTCAAAACGACATGTTCATTCCAGATAACAGGTTATCTGTGCTGATTGTATGAATGTGGTGAGCCTGTCAGTTCTTAGTAATTATCATACTGCACTACAGTAGTTCCCAACACTGTCTGCGTCGTCTGTTGGTCCATTTTGGAACTGCCTTTTTTCTTTCTCCAAACAATTTTATCGTTACTTCATGAAAATTCCGGTGAAACATCAAGTCTTTTTGGCCAGTGCTTTTTAATTAGAGTGTTTTAAAATCTACACTTCAATTACAATCACCATGTATTAAGATTTTAATACCGTTAGTCCGTTGTACGAAAAAAAAGGTTGGGAATGTATATATGTATTTTATCTTGAATAACACTTAACATCGACGTCCTCAAAAAATATCGCACCTAAAAATCTAACTCAATAGTGATAAAAAATTAACTGCAGATCATCCATCAGGCTTACGTTCACTTTCTCCGTAAATCATTCTCCGTAAAAAAAAAAAAAAAAAAAAAAAAAAAAAAAAAAAAAATCTTTAAATATATTTTACCGCTAAAAATTATTTACTTCCAAATAGCATGTTTAAGGGTCGATGATACGAACTTAAACATTGCATTTAAACTGCGTATTTTTTCATTTTTCGTGATTACTATGGTTAAGTAATTTATTCAGATTTATAACATGAGACATGCATATCAAAATGCATAGCTAATAATATTATTCCTGCCGAATTAATTCCACATTTTTTGGAGAAAATATAAATATATTGCTTTTTAATAAAAAAAGCAGTTCAGCACAGATTATTATTTTTTTATTTATATATTTATTTATTTTTTACCGTACAATATTGCAACGCTCCAAGATTTCTAAAAGGTAAAATTTTAAACACGCAAGTGCCTCAGCTTTTCCCCGGAAATTACAGGTCTTGAAATAATGTTTTTCTATTTGTGTTTCGTTAGCTCAGATGGAAGAAAATTGCTTCATGTCGTGATTCTTTGCTACTTTGTGTCGTCATTGAAATTTTATAGTCTAAGCATGTTTATTGACTTTCATTAAACAGTTCGTTTTAAACCGAGAAAAAATATCCTGATAATTTCAGAAGCAATATAATATTGATAGTTCAAAGATGAATTAAACTAAAACTTCATCGGAACCTTTTTTTTAGTGATTTCAGAGTGTAATCCAACAAAATAATTGATAATTTAGTCTAATGAATAAATTGTAGACTAAAATTGTTTTTTTTAGATGTTGTTTATTTAAAAAGAATAATAATAATAATTATTATTATTATTTTACTGAATATCCTAATTGAAACACCAACAGCAAACGCAACATCAATAATACCAACATATATGATACATAGCTTAAGTTTTTAAAGTTAAGTTAGGGTTATGCTCGGGTGTAGCAAGCGCATTTTTTAATTATATTTATTTATTTATTAATTATCGTTATCCATGAGCTGTTATGTTTTTTTTTTCAATCGATTATTACGACTCCGTACAAATAATCTAAGCTAAGTGATACGCTATACGTTCATAATTTGGAAACGTACTGTAAAAGAGTCCAACTATGGGCTTTTTTTCAATGTTTTCAATGGAAATTCCGTGTACATCTTTGATTTAGAAGTTTTAGGACTTAAGCAATGGTAGCTATGCATCTCGTCTTTCAAATTAAATGTTAAAAAAAAACTCAGTTTTAAAGAAGAGCAATGAGATTTTTTTCCCTGTTGCCCATCTTATTTTAACCTAGAACACTCATTGAAAACTTAATTTGGCCTATCGTTGTCTGCAAGTTGCTCTCTGCTTGAAAATGTACAAATATTTTTTTTAGTCCATAATTTACCTTTTTTTTCAATGTCTTAAAGTTTAATTATCCCTTGTCGTATCAAGTGATTAATAAAGTTCAATATGGTAAATGTAGGTAACGTTCTTTATTATCTGCTTAGGTTTTGACAAAGAAAATATGGAAACTAGAAAAATATCACCAATTAAAGGATAGGTACCTATACTTAGGTCTCAGAAAATCTGTAGGTCTGACAAGTTTTAAACGAGATCAACAAACATTTTAAAAACTGAAATGTTAAATCACATTTCACTTTCCAAATCTCATCAAAATGAATAATTTTTAATAATTATGTCACTTGTTATTTGGTCCGGGTTTTAGTCAGCACCCTGCAAAAACTCCTATTAATACGGGCGACCCCCAAGCTTTTTTCTGTCTTTTCTTGCTATTATTTGCAATAAATAACAGGAAATGTGACGAAAGCAACCCTACAGAGACTAAAATGAAGCTCCAAGCCCCTAAAAACCGTGAAAAATAGGTAACCCATTGTTGTACAACAACATTCCCGTTTTCAATAAATGTTGAGAGTTTGTGAAAACTATGAAACATTTTAAGTCAACAAGCAGCTTTATTTGTAACTTATCAGATCTTGGAAAACAGTATAAGTAGTTTGCCCAAAGGAAACTTTTGACTCTTGAGTGAGTCGCATCACGTACTAAGAACGACAACATTATCTAATTTATACAACAACAATAACAATCTCGGATAAAGCGTCTTTACCTCCCTAAATAGTTACACTACCTTGTGGATTTTTTTGAAGCTCGTAAATTTGAAAAAAGGCCTCTAGAGATCAAAATCATCAGCATGGCAGTAGTGGCCCATTGTTGCCCCTTGGCGCAAAGTTGTACCATTTTACGGTAATTATTTTACCTAAAAATAACTTTTTCGTTTGTCGATGTGATTATTTGACAGTTTTCATTTGCCTTAAGCATTTACTTTGTTTTTACTAATATGTTTTATTGTGTGTATTAAATCCATAGCTATGACATTTAAATAACGCATCTATTTCTAAAGAAGTTCAAGGAGGAATGTAGTATCAGTTAACTTTATTTGTTGAATAGTAACTCTTGTAAGGCAGCATTTGAGGTTAGTAAAGCGAAACATAATTTTAGTGTTTCAAAATCAGATCCTTCTTTTCATTTGGATGAATGGACTGTGTATTAAAATGGTACTATATTTATGACCATTTGTTAGTGCAAGTTTCCTTTAACCCCAGCCTGTCTTCTTTCCCCGAGAAACTAGGAGTTAATGGAAACGCTCCATTTATTTCACCATGAGGTTGGTAAGTAATCGTACAATACACAATCAGTTTAGAAGCTTAAGAAGTTCTACGTCAACAACGCTCAATCCGGCCCGTAGGTCACATGTGTTTCGTTAACACGTTCATACGTAATATGAAGTACTTTTAAAAAATTATTCTAAGAAATATTTTTGCACTGAAGTTATGTTAATTACACACAAAAGTGTAATTTACATCAGTCTGATTTTCCAAAAAATAGGAAGAATGAAAAATTGCGAAACGAATGAAAAGGCTTACATCGAAAATCTGAAACATTTGCTAATTGTACTAAATTTATGCCCCGATTTAAGCGTCGAATGAAGATTTTTTGCCCTCACCAAGAAGAGTGACTGAACTGACCTTCTGAGATTTTCATATCAAATTTCATCAGTTGACATCTCTTAACGCGAAAGCGAGATCCTTTTTACTAAAACTAATACTTTAGTAAAAATTTCAGTGTCTTTGCTCAGATTTTTAAAATTGTGAGGCTATGTTTCTCACCGAAGACATTACTTGATTTGGAAAATTGCTATAAAAAATCGTTCGTTTCAAAAGTAACTTCGTATGTTTTATAATTAATTTTGTCCGTGTTAAATATATTCGACATTTAAGTCCCAATATGGTTGAAATTTTTATGTTCCGCAAAAAAAAAAAAAAGTCCGCACAAAAAATGACCTTACAAAAATAGGTTTGAGTGCAATTTTACTTGCTAAAATGAAAAGTTTAACGTTGGCTTCATTGTAAAAGCTGCTTAACATCCGAATATCCAATATAGACACATGCCAAATACCGTCAGAATATTTTTTTCAATAGGCGAAACTTGCAGTTAAAACTACTCGTAAAGTTAGAGCAGATTCTTCAAGAAAATCAAAATGATTCAGATATAAGTTTTCCCCCGTCATCTTCACATTTTAGTTTAAGCAGCCTACACATTTATCGGCTTTATATGCTGGTTCTTTTCCTAGAATATGGCAAATGATATTGGACGCGTAAAAAAATCCCCAGATTTGTTCCTTACCTTTCTCGAAGATTATATGGGTAACTTGCCTGTATAATGTAGCAGTTCAAAGCCTTCCGTAAGATCTTGAAGCGTAAAAAACATCAAAGCGTATAAATTTCTAATTTCAGTTTCAAGAATTATATTCACAAGAAATCGATGATTCTGTCGTAAAGCATAAAACGGTAGGATAGGAAAAAATGAATGGTCTGAAAGGAAGAGAAAAATCCTAAATGTCAAGTTTAAAAGAAAGCTGATCTGCATCCGAATGATAGATGGCTACTTATGTTCTGAAATCTGTCTTCGGATATTACATTATTTAGCTTAAGGTGCGTTACGCGTATTTTTGATCTTTTTCATAAAATGTTGCATGTTTGAAAGAAGCTGTAAACTGTATTAAAATACGTCTTGAGAGTTTTGCAGCATGTTGGAAAATTGTTATTTATAATTATATTTGTAAGTGATATAAAAATAAAATTCATTGAAAATATTTATATTATCAGTCATGTTATTTTGTGACTTGATTATTACAGTTCAAATTTTTGGGGTTTTTTAAAAAATTTTGCAATGTATAGGTTGGTAAATAAGTATCAGCAACTACAAAAAAGGTTGCATTTTGGGTTTTTTGCTTAGAAATAATTCACAGAAAAAATAAACTTTTTTTTATTTTATTTAAAATAATTATTGCAATTCCCTTTTCCCATTTTCGTAAAATGTAACGGAAGTTAATAGCAAAGTTTCGAAAAATTAAAAAAAAAAGTCAGTAAAGAAGTACGAAGAGTAACATTCAATTTGTTCAGATATTAACCAATGCAAAAGTTATCAAGAAAGATTTACAACACAGGTATACAATTTTTACTAAGACAGATTTGGAGACGTAATGTGAAATATTCCGTGTTTACCTCATACCTGTGTCATTGCATGGTATGGTATTCGTTTCTAAAGCCATAATTTTAAAAAATCCAGGTAAAACACTGAGCGGAGTTTTCTGCGCTTTCCGTGACTACATAACAGTTCCATTGTTTTTCAACAAAGAGTATTGCTACGATTAATCATAAATTGTGAAGAGTATCTACAAATGTATCAGCAATATTCTAAAACACCTCATAATGCCACAGAGATAATACACCATCATAGGTCTAAAAAATATTGTAATTATAATTCGCACACGTATTTCGTACACGTATGGGTACACAAATTGCACGAATGAAATTGCAATTATAACACCGAATATGTTCTGTGAAATAATATTTAGGCTCTTTTATATTTTCTCTTTCTTTAACATGTACGTCAATATTATGTCCTCCACTTCTCTTACAAATTGAAAATGTTAACATCGTTTTATGCGTCCATGTAAGTATAACAAAATTTTGTGTCGGGGTAAAGTATAAAGGGAAGAAATAGAAATTCCATAAAAGGATCAACTTGACGCAGGTAAGTGCTAACACTCACGTGGTATACTTAATCTGGCAGTCTTGCATCAGAGTAGCCCGATGAGCACTCAGTAGGTGTCACGTTTGTAACTGAAGAAATCCGCAGTTCACTTGGATGATCTGGATTTTTCATTCACCAAAGTGGCTGTGATAACAAGGTGAACTTGGTTAGGTGGTAGATCATCTTTTAAAGATGCTCATTTCTTGTAAAGACATGAGTCGAAGCCCTCCACTTTCTTTATACACTCTTTTCATTAGCAATGATACCTGAAGAAATCGGATCGCATTATACTACGAGTTCCAACACCTTCTGCCACTGATCCCCGAAAAACACGTTTCTCTTCTTTAGACTCAGCCTGATTGGAGGCCGGACTTTAGACTATCTGACCGTCAACTAACTTTAGCAACTTTAGCTAACTGACCGTCAACTCACATCAAATGGTTGCTAGTGCTTATCTAGGGTGAAATCATTTTTCAATATGATCTCTTTACCTTCACTCTCACTCTACTACTTCACACAGTTATGTCACTTTCATAGTTGTACACCTTATTATGGCTTCTTCTCCATTTTCATTTAATCCACCAAAAATATAGAATTGTGGGTTGAATTTTAAATATACATATGTTTTTTAAGCAGTTCTTCAATTATAAAAGCGTAGGACGCACTGCAAATAAAAATAACGTAAACCTTTCTGCAAAATGTGTCTAATTTCTGCCAGTAACATATCTGGCACAAAATAGGAAAGTTGCCCACTCTCACTCTACTACTTCACACAGTTATGTCACTTTCATAGTTGTACACCTTATTATGGCTTCTTCTCCATTTTCATTTAATCCACCAAAAATATAGAATTGTGGGTTGAATTTTAAATATACATATGTTTTTTAAGCAGTTCTTCAATTATAAAAGCGTAGGACGCACTGCAAATAAAAATAACGTAAACCTTTCTGCAAAATGTGTCTAATTTCTGCCAGTAACATATCTGGCACAAAATAGGAAAGTTGCCCACGAATTGCTCCTGAAATTAATCAAGAATATTTCTGAAGATTTCAGAAGTCTTTTTAATAAATGAAGCCAGTCATATTTCTAGAATAAATCCGGAACCATTTGAGAAAACTTAGATATGTGTTTTTAGCAATCGCTTAGTACCTTCCTGACTTAAAAAGCAAGGAGATTTTAAAGGGAAAGCTCTTAAATGAAATACGGTCGAAGCTAAGGCATAATTACGCGCACATACCAGACATTTTTGCGAAGGTACAATACCAGAGACTGCATTTCGACTTTGCTTGCGGATGAGTTCATCTGAAAGGACTACTACTGAGCTGAAGGCAAAGCATCAATTAAAGGAGCAAAATATTTTTTTACCCTGGTAGCTAAAAATGTTGTTCACAACAGTGAGAAGTCTGTAGTCATGAAACTTGTAGCGATCCCAGATACTTGGACGTTGCCTGAAAATAATGTCATGCTTCGGAGTTTTCTTATGCTACCATAATATTTTAACTATCACTGAACGTCTTCGTCATCGTTAAACTGTGCTATAAAAAGAGGCATTTGGATTACTTAAGCTTTAAATAGTGAAGTACTAAATAAGAAATTAATGTTACTAAATAAGCATAATTTTTCATTAACATAAATCAACAATAATGTAAACTAGTTTCGCAATACTTGAAAAAACATACCATTATGAATAACTTGAGGGAAGAAAATAGACTAACCTGCCAAGGCTTCCTATGTATTACTGCTTTAAATCACATGAACTGCTAAAAACTTTCTTGCGTGCAGATACTAGATCTTGTACCAAGCCTAAGCTGAAAGCAACTTCTCTACTGCCCAGTTGTTCAAATACAGTATTAGAATTTAGTATGCGAAATTTACCGTAATTAAAGCTTAGAAAGTGTCCTGCAATTCTTAATTGGCTTATAATAATTGCGTTCAGGTTCAGGTTATGAATCTTTAGACTTTTTTAGAAAAAAAAAGTTTCATTAAAATTTTGTCTTGGAAAATTTTAGATAAAATGATTATGGGTTATTCAGGCTTCATTGTAATTCCAAACACTGCCATTGAGCTTGTTTTTAAACTCTCACGTACCCAATATGATTCAGTTCATTTATTCCCGACATTCATAACTCCCCTCATAGTTGATCCCCTAAATAATTAAATATCATATTTTACGAAAAACTTTCATTTGATTCAGTTCCTTTTTATGTTTTGCTTTCTTGATCTGCTGTCGTCCATTACCACTGCTAGAATTTATTCAATTATTAATAAATTACGAACTACTGAAAGCCAGATGAGTTGTAATGCATTAACACCAGAAAGAACGGTTTAAACCCGATAAGGGAAGCATGTGTTAATACTGTAATATTTCTTTCTCGTGATTAGTCAACCATTCTTGTCACGTGCCGGAGAATGGTTTTGCAGGCTTTCCGGAGATCAGTTCATTTTCCGGAACGTAAAAATATTTCATTTTTAGTGGCTAATTCCGGGAGAGAAGCACAAATGAAATTCATTTTCATGATTAATGAACTCATATGTTGTACTGAATATGCGTACCCATAAAATGGTTTCTTCTGGAACATTACGTTACTAAAATATATTTACTCCAAGTTAATCAAAATTACCCAATAACGCGTAAATGTTTTAGCGGCGCAGATAGTGCTGCCTAGGCATTTGAATATTTAACGGGGGAATTTATTTGAGATTTTAGTGGGAATTTGCAGGTGATAGTACCAGATGTGCTTCAAGTATAATTTTTAAAGCAGTTACGACTGTGAACTATGTAATCTTCTGGTCAAAAGAATTCTGGAAAATGGGAAAAAAATCGAAATTAAGGAAATCTTTATTTCAATCGCGTTATTGATACTTTATGCAGTTATATCGATTTAGAAAAGTTACTAAAATTTTCGCTATCGTGCTATTATTATTTCTTCGTAGTTTAATTCTTATTTGTTAGATTATATGTATTAGGGAATTTAAAACATTCTGTTTTCTGTTTTACATTTTTTTACTTTAAACTTTGAACGATTAAACAGTTTCGTCATTTCATTTCATTTTAAATTTAAAATTTCATGTAATTGATGGAGTTCGAAACGAAGTAGTATACTTATAACTCATTACTAAATGGAGTTTTTCGCAAAAATAAAAATCCATAAATAAATTTTAGTTGAAAATTATGCTTTAGATATCGAGTCGATTAAAAATGTTTATATGCACTTTTTCGTAAAGTTCTTTCAGAAGCAAACTGCTATGTAGCTATGCTTAGCACTAACGATGCCTGTATGGTGTAAAAAATGCAAAACAATAATTTTGTAGCGATATTACAGATTTTTTAAATTTTTAAATTAGCTATAAAACCGCGTTCTGTTTACATAAAGGGACAAGGGTCGACAAAATAGAGCAAAAAAAAAAAAAAAAAAAAAAAAATGATTTTTAACTAAAACGCCCTTAAATTAATTCACTTCATAAGCAACAAAGTGAAATTTTTATAGTGTTTTCTGTTTTCAAAGAGTTATAATTATTTGAATAAAAAGTTACCGTCGCTACAAACAGGCTACATTCGGAAACAGGCACCGGTCTCACCGGTGCCATCGCAAGAGGTCGAAATGGTGGAGTCCCTAATTGAAAACGTATTGATAAGCTCGTGGTTACACCGCGGTAGTTCTAGTTCAGCAGCAAACCACGCTCCAATCAAAGTGTAACTTTCGTGATGGGAAAATCACGTGCGTTACGATCGAAACATGAAACACGATCGGATTAGCCAACACAAACTTTGTGGTGTTAGTAAACTCGCTAACCGCGTTTAGACAGCGGTGCGACAGGTTGCTACCAGGTCGACTGCTAGAAAGCGACCACAGCGTTTCCGAACCCGGTTATGTGACGTCACCGGTTCGGAAACGCTTGCGGTGGTACCGGTGGAACCGAGGCGACCGATCCTTGTTTCCGAATGCACCCTTAGTGGCAATATATAATAAATACTTTAACTTCAACTTCATATTATATCTGTTTATAGTTGTATGATCCGTTCAAGCGTTCTTTTATGATTATTGTTAATGCGTATTGTTTTGTCTTCAGTTATTTCTAAGATACTGTTATTAATGTGCTATTAGTAACAAAAGTTATCGCTTGTGAAAGCGTGAAAAACGTGCATGAAGTTCAATTGAACATAAATCTAAATCAAATACACGTGCTACTGTATTTGACAAATATTTAGATAGTTGGCTACATTGACAAAAAAAAAAAAAAAAAACTACTTAATCCAATCACTAACAGCAATAGACAATGAAACTAAGGATTCAAAAAGAATTACTTTGAAGGTAAGTTTTGATAGTTAATCTGATTTTTCAAAGCCTGCTTAAGTTATCGTGACCTAAGCTAAATTACCCCCTCTATTTTGAAATACACCAATCATTTACGTGGCACATTTCACCTTTTGTCCTGTAAGTCAAATCCTATTGCTTTTCCTCGAAACTGAAACGTTCCTGTCGACATTATAACAAAAGTGTTGACGGAACATTTTCTAGTCACCGAGAGCCTTCTTTTTTGGATATTTGATGTATGAGTCTTATCACGTGAGAAATTGACACTAAAATTTTGCGCTCTGTGAAGCTGATCCATGTCGCTTGTTGTTATTTTCATCATCAGTGACGGATGAACCATACAGTAATTGCGACGATATCTTTTCTGCTTTGATTCCATCTTTTCTGCCCTTGATCAGTATTATAAATTACAGAATATGTGCTGAACCAAATGAATATATTTCGGTTATTTATCTATTTCTTTTTTTTTGTTTGTTTATTTAAAGGGTGACATATTCTTCACAGGTTATGTGAGGTCACCAAAGCCGAATCCATGTTGTCCATTATTATTGCTTGAAAAGTTGACCTCATACAGAGTGTTTTTAGCAGCTGATGATCAACCCACCGCCTGTGTCCCATAAGGGACCCGTGAAGCTTCTCCATGTGGCCCATTGGAGGTATGAATTTAATTATTCTACATATTATATTGCAAATGTAAAACGTTCTACTTGGAACTGATTTCATTTGTTTTCCTTTAAAGATAACTTAATACATAGAGTGCTCAGCTAGTGAGGCCCCCTACTGAAGCTCGCTAATTTTCAATCTACAGCCCACACACCACATTGGGCCCACGAAGCTTATCCATGAGACCCGTTGTTTTGTCTCATAACACAAATCGAAAACTACGCCCCAAAACCGGTTTCGCGTTATATGGGCACGACGAGCTCATCCATGTCGTCCCTTGTTACTGTTTGAATGGTGATTTGAATGATAATTTTATCAGCCACGGAAACCTACGTATTGGAACTGTATGAGCCCATTTTGATCTATATGTTTTTATTATAAAATAAAATGTTTATTTATGCATTTCTGTGTTCGCGTGGCATCGTTTTCGGGAAAACAGCTAGGCTTATACACATGAAATTTGGTATACTCATGTAGTTTTCTCGACAATATGCATTTCCTAGCTATATTTTTAAAAATGTAACTAGTTATGTCAATTAATAATCTATGAGCTATTTGTTTATCACTTTTTATCAAATAGAGTATAAACTAATTGTTCTGTTAATGTTTGACTTAGCGAAACTCAATGCAAGTGTCCTCTAATTGTTTGTAACAATGAAAGGTTCCCTTAGAATTAAAAAAAAAAATCTGTATTGAACGTACTTATGTTTTGATTAAAGATCAAAACTAAAAATTAACTGCATTATGGATAACTATATTAAGAAATTTCATCAGTAAGTTTGCGTAATTTAGTAAGTTAGCAACTAAGCAAAAACAGTTATTGTGGAAATGAAAAGGCTACTCTTCCTCCTCTAGTTGTTACTGTAAAATATACAGATGACACTGCTTTTTGCACTGCACTGTAAAATGAATGATAAAACATAAACTTTGCAGCAATTAATAATTAAATGTAAAAGTTTTACTTCTATCATTGTCGCATTTTATAGCTGAAATCATTGTTTTTTTTTAAACTGAAAATCTTAACAAAACTAAATGAATTGATTCTGTATGTAGGATGATTACTGCAGTGTACATATTTACAAAGTTTTATATTTACATCTTTATATAAGTTTCTTAGCTATAAAACAATGATTGCGGTTATGAAAAGTAACAGAAATAAACGTTTTGCATAAAGTTGATGAATTACTGGTATATTTATGTTTTAATAATGTTAATTTTACTATATATTTCAACTATATGATTATATATTGCTGCATATTTCATGGTTAAGTACTTTTGATCTTACAGGACAGTTATTTAATAAAAAAAATTATTTACTGCTAATTTTATGGCTCACTATTGTTGGTTTAACAGAGTCATTAAATAATCAGATAGTTTAGAATTACTGCTTACTTTACCGTCAGTCCTTTATATGCCAGAAAATTACGGCTAACTTTACTGTTTGTTATTGTTAATTTTGAAGTTTTAAACGGGAGCATCGGTTGCCAGAATTATAATGTAAAATCGAGCCTTTTTTTCACGATGCTCGATGCATGCATAGTAGCAATATTAGGAAAAGTTCCCTATTGGACTGAAAAATTTATTTTTTTTGACAAAAACAATAAATAAATAAACAAGATAAAATAATTCACGGGCATCCTTTATTTAGTTACATTACTCATCAAACGAGCAGATTAAAATAAGCAAAGACGTGTGCTTTTTTATTTCATTTTGACACGCGTATCATTTCCTGCATTTCCTTGTCCATGGTAAGCCTTAAAAAAGGTCACACGTGGCCTTCATGACGACCTTCAACTGTGAATTAAAAACAATATATTTGACTTTTCTTGTTGAAAGAAACAAAACCGCAAGATTTAACTCAACCGTAAAAAAATGCGTTACCGATTTAATTTGCCTCGGAGCTGTTAAAGATAAAACATAAAAGTAAATTTCATGAGATACTTTTAAGCTGTTATCAATTAATTTAAAGAAAAAAGGATTTTTTACGTGTAGTTTAAATACGACGCATACGAAGAGTACGCCCTCCCCCCTCCTCCGTTCCAGCTCCAGCATTATTCAAAGTTAACGGGGAAAACATTTTTTTTTTCCTTTTCAGTTACAGTTCACACAATAAGTATTTCCTCCTCAGTGTTGCTGTAATATTTTTTTCAAAGAAGCCACTGTACTTGAAAAATAGTAAAATAAAACATACAAACGGCATTTATATCAACATCAAGGGGGAAAGTGCACATTTAATTCTTTAATTAAAATACAAAAAAAAAAAAAGTTTTTCTCAAACAAAAAAAAAAAAAAAAAAAAAAAAAAAAAAAAATATATATATATATATATATATATATATATATATATATATATATATATATATATATATATATATATATATATATATATATATAGTACCATTAGAATAACGTACTTAAAGCTCTATAACGATCCCCATTAAAAAAAATGAAAAACACCAGTTTTTAAATTGAATTAGGCACACAAATTTATGCACAGCATGTTGATTGGGCAGAGAGATATTGATTATTATTATTATTTTATTTTATTTTTAAAATGATTACGTAATGTATCTGTAAAAAAATGTGAACCAAAACATATCGTCTGTCGTATTTGTGAATGTCCATTCACGACTATTCGGAACTCCAGCGCTCGAATACGCTACCTTGCGGTGATTTACAAAACTGCCGATGAAACTAAAACATTGTCACGTTGCGTTCCACGTGTGTCTGTTGACGTAAACACAGGCAGTTTGTTCTGAGTATTTATTAACGCAATCGATGAGTCTTAGTTTGCTTTCAGCTACAGAAATTAATTCGTCCCTTAGTAGTATTCTCGAGCTTCTCAAAATAATGTTAGTTTTCCTTATTTCCTTCTAAAATATGAGTTGATTGAAAATTTTGAAAGCGAAAACTGGATTAACAAACTTGGATAACGTTATACAAGGTAAAATTTTTTATTGTTTTGTATGAATTTGTAAGAATATGAGTTTTTTTTTTATATTAAATTAATTTAACTAACCATCTTTTATAGCAGCATTTAGTTGGAATGGACGGTATGCAAAATATTTTCTTGAATATATTATTGTAGAACAAAATGAAAAATGTTTCACCGAGAAAAAATTTACTTTATTCCTTTTATTCTCAGCTGAAAGGTTTCGCCAAATTTGTTTAGGGTTATAGTTTTAGTATTGTGCGAGCAAAGTAGCCTTGGCGAGATTTCGCGTTTTTAGTTAAACCATTTTTAATTTTTATCATGAGTGGAATAAAATGGTAGTAAGATTACAGAATTCGATAAGTAAAAAGAAATAATGGTCAATCAACTGAAAAGAAAACTACCACCATATATCCGTAAGAATTCTGTAGATGATTTGCATAACTTGACATAATTAAATCGTAACTCAGAAATAAGAAAAATCGAAACAGAAAAATTTTAAATTAACCGATTCCGGAATTCGAGAGAAATAACTCAGCAACAAATGCAAAACAATAAGCGCTAACCAAGCAAGGCAAAGAAGTATCATCTTCTTTCGATAATAATTTGTAATGTCATATTGAATTTTCTAGCATTAATTGTTGTTCTTGTCAGGCTACAATTATTATTTAGTTTTATCAAGAGTTGATATATATCGAATTCAACATCGTGGAAATAGCTGCTTAGAACTACGAACTACGTAGTTTGCATTAATCTTTAACGTTTAGTAATGCTTCTTGAATTCTCATTTATTTCTACGTGGGCCAGAATGTCCACAAGACTTTGAAAATTAATTTAAAAAGAATAAAGCGAAAAATATCATACATACGAACAAAAATCACAACACTTTTAGCATTTTCTTCGTTACCACATGCGTTTGTTTTAGTTTTTACGTCGGCCATTAGACAGTGACTGCAGTGCCCCCTATAGTTCGTTGGAGTTGCGAATCTCTACGGCGATGTTTTAATGAGATAAGATCTAAGTTAAAGAAATAACGTGTCGTTATAGCAAAGTAGTACTGGGACAAAAATTTCATAAATTTTGTTTCAAAAAAAAAAAAAAAAAACAGTCTGTAAAATATTCCATTGTAATATTATTCGCCAAATTTCTGATTTAAAAAAAAATTGTGGTTGTATGTATATGCAGTCACTTCACCGCTTTTGTTATTCCTGTTACACTTGCGTGAGCCGAAAAAGATATCTCTTAGCACAAATTTTTTTCCCTCATTATCTATGGAAATTAATGCTTTTATGTATTATCAATTATCGTCTCGCCTTGAAAAACACAACTTTAATTGTCTTGAAGCTCAAGCTTCAGCTACTAATTACTTCATTTTTTTGTCTTTCCGATACAATAAATACTGATTCATTATGCCTTCGAATAAAAATTACGTGGTTATGAATGAACCAGTAATTACATTGACGTTAACTGTAAAACTTTGATAAATATAAGTTTAAAAGTCTGAGATAATCTAAATTTTTTCTGCGTGCGAAATTCGGAGAGTGATTTTTGATGGAAACATTAATGACAGTTAAATCCATTAGAGAACGAAACTTCATTCTTAATTTTTAATGATATGTGACCCAGTTTTGAATTAAAATATGGAAAGAAATGCTTTAAAAAATGTGTTTGTTAATCAGGAAAACTTTTTTCACATTTATTATTATTATTATTATTTTGGAATTGATATATGTTTTAAAAAAGTATTAAGCTAAGAACTACAAAAATGATATGATGTTCTCTTCATTTATTTACTACTAGTGGCACCCGCACGGCTTTGCCCGTAGTTGAAAATTAAAAAGGCATTCGGTTCACCTGTATATTTACAAATAACGGATGACGAATTTCTCGCCAATTAGCTATGTTCATTCGCTCTCCCATTCCACGTCATGATAATTTCGTAATTTACTCGTCCATCTTATGATAATTTTGCTCCGGAAAATGTTCTTAAAATTGAAATAGAAAAAGAATAAAATCGAATTTTCGAAAAATCGCTTCGAGGTGCACAACCCCATGCTACAAACTAACTTTGTGCCAAATTTCATGAAAATAGGCCGAACGGTCTAGGCGCTATGTGCGTCACAGACATCCTACAGATATCCAGACAAAGAGACTTTCTGCTTTATTATTAGTAAAGATTTAGTTTGATCGTCGTATAGTTGGTCAAAAGGCGTGGGTATTAGGTATGTGCCGTACCTTGGTGTGTGTGGGGTACAATCTTCATACATATTACTTCTAAATGGCACTTTTGTTTTGTTATGACGCCATAACTGCCCCAATAATTTATCAAACTGCATTTGTAAGGCATCGCTTTAAAGATATGTTTCACCGATTTCTGCGAAAAATTAGGATACGATTCCCATCTTGCTGGTTTAATCGAACAAAATCGATTTATTTTGTTTTTTATCACGAATTAGTACTTCGTACATCGCATAGCTCACAAAAACAGGACGCATCGGTTCAGTTGTTTAAACTTTATAGCGTCAAGCTAATAATGCAAATATCGTCCCATTGTGTCGGAAACTATCGTGTTGATGACTTATTTTCTTTAACAGAATTCTAATCCAAACTAGCATAACATATGATCTAAACTCATTGCAGGATTCTGAGCTATAATTATGTTGATAAAATAAGGCAAGATTAATTTTGACATGATAAATCAGAGCAAAGTTTTCAAAAATATTTTAGCGAAATAGAGGCCTCGAATTTAATTTATTTGTACTTTAAGACGCATTGTATTCTCGTACAGCGGCCCTAGATGAAGGCTTAGTAGCTCCACTAGTATGACCGTCCTTCTAATTACGCGTTGGATCTGGACTCAAGCCTCCCCTGGCCAGAAAACGTAGTTTTTGAGTGACTTTTTTTTTCAAAGGAAAGCGGATACAAATTTCCAGGAATATGTAATCTTAGCTCTTTGAGGGCAGAATGTTAAACCAAAGCAGCGTTGCACTGATATCCAGAAAAAAAAGCTTATTTTTAACATCATAAAGCTCAGTATCAACTATATTCTTTTTTCAACGTATTTTTGGGGGGTTGCGTTAGAGGGAAGCAATAACTTCCTTAATACTTCATCAATCTGCAAAAGTAATGCATCATTATTAAAAATTCATCACCGCTATAAGCACAAAAAAAAATCAAATTTTTGGTATTATTCAAAAATAAATAAATAAATGAATAAATAATTAAAATAATAAATATAATAAAAAACTTAACAAACCGGGGTTTTGCATTATTTCTGTCGAGCGCAAATGCTTCACACGAATCAGCTAGTAAGATACTTAGAGGCCAAGTCGTGTGATGTTTTTTTTAAAACTATTTCAAATGTTGTGAGAAGAAAAGAACCAATGCTGTTTTTTCTGGTAAGTTTGATTTAGAAAAAAAAAATGCGTACATATATTCGAAATTTGCTTGCGTTTTGCTCTCAATCTTTGCACCATGATGGTCAAAATCTTTGTGTATCATAAATATCTCTATATCATACAGAGTTTAAGTTCTCTCGAAACGAAATATGGTATTTTTGCGTAAGAAATAAATGTACCCTTCATTTTTAGGTGTAACTGTAAAAAAAACTTTTATTTTGCGTTTTAGACGTGCGCAGTAAAATATTTGCGCTTCAAACATGTGCATTAATAACCAAAGTATTTAAAAACAATTCACACGACTTTCATTGCGAGCATGTTTGAAAACAGCATTAATAAATCATGCATTTCTAAAATTACTTTAAAACCTACAAATTATGTTTTAATATATGTCAAGAGCTTTCGGTTGACAGCCCCCCCCCCCGAAAAAAAACAGCTTTTAAACGTAAATCCGAAGAAATATAAGGTGAGTTTACACTAGGTTTTTTTGATGCGCTCTGATGCATTTACTTACGCTATTTGTTTTTCAGCATTTCAGCAGTGGACTAAATAGTTACTTCTTATTTCTATCGCCATAAAAAATAAGGCGTACGTATGCGAGAACGTTGAGTATAATGCAATGCGTTATTTACGGAGTCAGATCGAATGTACTTTTAGTTTCCGAACATTAAGTATAAAGAGTATGTACGTAAGAGGTTTTTATCAGAGGAACCTAAAAACGTATTCTAAGGCGAAAAAAAAGAAGCATAAAAAGTACTCTGTTCGGATTTTTATATGATGGGCATCGGAAAAGTTTTTCAGAATAAGGCTACGGAGGCATACCTTCAGAATGCTAGAGAATATTCCTTAGATTTGAAAAGATATGAAAAAAGGGGCAGACAACTCTTGTATTTTCTTATGTAAGTCAAGAGAAGGTCATCAAAGAAACTCTTAGATTTTTCAGTTGTTTAACTAAGTTTGCTTTAAATAAGACATTTGTAATTGATTAGTAAGACTAAAAGAAGTCCAAAGAATGTTCGAGTTATATAACTAAACCTGAATAAAGTTGAAACCTAAAGGAATGAAACTTGTTTTTCATCACTTAGTCCTAAATAAGCACGATTTGTTAACTAAGGTTGCATATGATTTTATAAAACTATAGCTTTACAAACATTACAGAGGGTGGTCAAATTATTATACTCAAACTTTTCTGTATTGTTATTGTTTTGTATTGTTGTTATATAGTTTTATTATTTAAACGAATTTTAAAAAATATTTAAAATATGAATTAAACATATTTAACGTAAGAATGAAGGTTTTCACGGCCGGTGTTAATAATGTTGTAAGATTCCCGGGTTTTGTGCCGTGAGGTAGCAACACTCAGATCACGGCAAAACAGCTCGGAATCTTACAACATTATATGTAACGAAAATTATCTTTTGATCGATACTATAAATAGGTAAAAAAGTAATAGTTTAATATTTAGTAACTCCGCCTTTTGTTGCTATCACGGCTTGGATTCGGCCAGGCATGCTAATATGGCTACTTAAGTTACCTAGTATCCTCATGTATATAATAGCCGAGTAATGCTACTGCCGTCTTCAGCAATGGAAACTCGCATCATGGATTGAAAATTGTTTTAGTAATGCTTAAAATGCAGAGAAAGGCTTTATTGTGACAAGGCTGAATTGGATCCGGTGACTGAACTGTTTTAGTGGTAAGACTGTGTCATTTTAGGGGAATGAAGAAATGGAAAAGCGGTCAACAATGAACGCTATCTACTGGAGTTTAGGGTTGTTCCACTTGATTTAAGGTTTAAATTTCTACCATCAAAATATCTCCAAACAGGCAATTGCTTCGTTCAAATGCAGAAGTAATTTTCACCCGTCATATGTTGACGAGTGATTTTCTAGTTATAAATAAAATCGTTTTTTCTTTCCCCCAAAAATCACTCATAAGAAGATGCTCGTTACTTTAAATTTTAACAGACACTGACGTCTATTACATTTAAAATATTAAAAAAAAGTAAAATGTTGCAAGAATATGTAAACTTCAAACTTTTAAATAAACTGCAAAATGTGTTCAAATAATGTTAAAACAGTAAAACCAGTAAAAATACAAAAAAGTTTGTTTGAGCATAATAATTTGGCAACTGTTTGCATGTAAACCTTCAAATTAGAATTTTAGTCCTAATACAAACATACGCCATTGCTTACAGGGACAAATGGACACCCCTGTCATCAAAAATGGTACTAGAATCGAAAAATTGCTACTTAGTTGCTTTTTTCGAATGAGGTTACCCAGATAGTGCACTCCGTTGAGCATGCGCTTTAAATCGGTTGTTAACGCTGTGGCAACCATGTTAAAACGTTTATTCAACGTTTAAACGTAATGTGATTTTAATGCAGGGATACTCATCCTCCTAACGGCGATGTCACCCTACCCTCAAATGCGACGGAGAGCCCCTAGAACGAGATCCTCCTAAAGTAAGACCAAAAGCCCTCTCAAGTTACCCCCCTCCCCATCAAAACTTTAGTCACGCGTCTACGTCATGGACTGCCCCCCCCCCCTCTTGTGGGCATCCCTGTATAATACATATATTGCTTGTTGTCGAATGTTCATTATCGAGCGACTATTTCGGATGATTTGAAAACCGAATAAAATCTGCTTTTCCGATAAACTTGATAAACAGTTAACCCCTTTTGAGGGTCAGCGCATGGAAAATGTAGCTCAGTTACGGGATCCAAAGTTGAGAAATGGACCGTTGAACGTTGCCAGCCCAAGCAGTTAAAAAAAAAAATCATGTAAAATCAGCATCTCAATATAATGGCTCCAAAATTTTAATTAAATAATGAACAACTAATGTACTTTAAAATATATCAGGAATATGACATTATCAGAAGTTACGCACTGGAAAATAAATGATACGCACACAAGAATAGTTACAAATTTCATACTTATGGAATTTAAAAATATTAAACAATAATAGTCTGCATTTTATGTCATTTTGATTTTAAAAGTGGACCAAAGAATGAAAGCTAAAATTAAGACCAAACGACAAGTCTCAAAAATTCTTCCTAATGCTGTTAGAAACATTGCAACACAACTTCACCTCATGCACTTACGGTTATTGCATTTTCCCCAAGTCAGTAAATGAAAGAGAAAAATAAAAAGAGCGACTCGAAAAAAAAAACAAATAATGATGAACTTCAACGCTACGAAAAAATCGCACTTGTCTTTTATTATTGCGCCGGTAATACCAATTCCTCTGGAAAACACAGAGAGAAATATTTTGCCCTCGAACCCTCCTTATAAATAAGTCGGATGGATATTATAAGTCATTTTCCAAATTCTGTCAGCAACATCAGCAAAAAAAAATAAATAAATAAATAAATAAACAAGAACACATTAGCCCATTTGTGCAGAGCAAAAATCCTGATTCGCCAATTTGTTCCTATTATATTAATTTTTTGCTTCAGCAGCCGAAGCCATGTGAAAGAATCATGTGATAACTGAAAATCATTTATTCGAATATACAACCGTTCAAATGAATCATTCAAACTGAAAAATAAATTCGAGAAATCGACCCGGATTCACAAACTAAGGTTTAGGCGCACCGTCTCAAACGCTACGAAGCATCCCCTGAGGACCGCCAAAAGTCAAGGCGGGCTAATTGCCAGTTTACTAGCCGCTACGCATAAACCTACGAAGTTAAACTGATTCGATTCCAAGCCGAGCCTCCCAAAGGCCGGAAACAATAAACTGCCCCCACAGTTTCTGACGCGCTAACATGGTCTCTCATCGAACCTGCATCCCCCAAGATTGAAAACCCCAAATGAAGTCTAAAATCTGTTAAATTGACTCCCTAAAGCAGGCTCAATCTATTACTTATCAACATTTACTCAATGCAAATTTTATAGGAAAAAACAAAAATTAAGCCCACTTGAATGTAAAAACTAGAATTTTTCAAGGAAGGGGGCGAGGACAATTGCACCCGTAAATTAAAGTTTCATTGGCTACGCATGCGTCATGATCACTCAGGCTCTTTATTTTAAATTTTACAATAGAGGGGGAGCACGCAATGCATATTATACCCTAATAGCAGTAAACAATTCATGTACGTAATAATTTCTAAAAGCGAGGAGGGGTCGTCCCGTCTGACCCCTCAAATACCAGGCTTGATAGCTACACCTCCCTCCTCATGCTCACCCCTACAAAAACAACTCGAGAACTCAACTGTTATAAAAGTCTACGGCCTCCCCCCACCCCCGCTAGGGGTTGGCGCATCCATCCAGGAAAAGAGCCCCCCCCCCCCCCCCCAAGTCAACTTAATTCTGAAAAAGCTCAGAAAATGAATGAGCTAGTCGAGAACTCGATTACTCGATTCAAAGTTCTCGATAACTCAACTCAAAGTTCTCGAGAACTCGATTCAAACTTCTCGAGAAGTCAATCGCTCGATTTCAAAACATCTCGATTGTTAATAGCTCGAGTTCTTGCTTTCAAAAGATCTCGATTATCAATCGCTCGAGTGCTCGATTTCAAAAGATATCGATAATCAATTGCTCAAGTGCTCGATTTCAAAAGATTTCGATTATCACTCACTCGAGTGATCGATTTGAAAAGATCTCGAATATCAATCACTCGATTATCAGAAGTACTCGACTCCTGATATCTCGATTATCAAAATATCTCGATTATGCCCATCAATAATATATACTTATATCTGGTGTACAAATAAGTTTTAAAGGATTTTCAAGAGATGGCCTCACTAGTATTAAACTGAAACGGACAACGGAGAATGAAACGGATGCTGCAACTAACATTATTTTATAACCTCATTGTTATGCTTTCATTTTCAATATGTGACATTTTGCTAAAGTGGAAACAACTAAGGTTTTTTCTGCTCTGATTGTGTCAACTTTTGTGCCAATAAAACAAAATTTGCGGGAAAGTTCTTTTTTCTGCTTCCATTTGAAGAAAAGTGCAGCTGAAGGCCATTGAAAGATGCAAGAAGCTTACGGAGAACATGCTTCATCGATTTCCACATGTCAGTTTTGGTATAGACGTTTTAGTGGTGTTGGTTTTAATATCAATGACAATGAGCGTGATGGACGACTACAAAAGTTTAAGAATGCCGAATTGAACGAAGACTCGTGCCAAATACTAAGAAGAACTAGCAAAAACATTACAAGTAAATCAAAAAGCCATATCCGTTCGCTGAAAATCCATGGAAATGATCTAAAAAGTAGGATATTGAGTTCCGTATGAAGTGAAGACGAGGGCGTCAATCGTCACTGTTTCACTTGTGAGGAGCTGCTTCAGCAGCAAAAAAGGTTTTTGAATCGTATTGTTACTAATGGTGACGAAAAATGGGTCCATTACGATGTCCCAAGGCGCAAAAACGATACGGGCTGCCAGGCCATACGCCAAAGCCGAATATTCACGATGGCAAGGTCATGCTCCCGTATTTGCTGGAACCAGTTGAGCTTAGTGTACTATGAACTGCTGCTACTAGGTGAAACCATTACAGGACAACTTTACCGAACTCAATAGATGGGTTTTAACCGAACACTGCGGGAAAAATGGCCAAAGGCAATTTTTCATCATGATAACGCTTAACCAATTGTCCTACCCCACCCGCCATATAGCCCAGACATTGCTCCTTCAGACTACTCTTTGTTTTCGTCGATGACGCACGCTGTTGAGGATCAGCACTTCCGCTCTTTTAAAGAAGTCCGAAATTGGATCGATTCGGGGGTCGCATCGAAAGACGCATCGTGTTTTCGAAATGGCATCAAAAAATTGCCAGAAAGATGGGAAAAGGTAGTGGTCAACGATGAACAATACTGAAAAATGAATATGAAACTGTTTTTTCACAATAAAGCGTCAAACTTAAGAAAAAATCCTTTGAAACTTACTTCATAAACATTTGAGTATTTATTATGAAAAAGGATGTAAAACAATAGCTGAAATTAGACATATAATATTTTGTTGATTCTTTTTGGTTAAACCAACATTTTTCACGATTATTTATACCGCAAATTATTGATCTTCTCTTATCCAATATTTTAACTGGGGGGGGGATGGGTATACACCAGTATACTTATTTGGCAATATTTTAAGCATAGATCATTTAAATTTTAAGCAATATATTGAACACATTCAAAATCATTTATAACATTTTGATAGTTCATTAAATACACGATTTATGTGTGTAAAGCAAATTTTATCTTCTAAACAAATAGTGTTTACATCACAGAAATTGCCTTGCAGTTTTAGATCAAGCGTTGACTCTTACATGCATATTACACCGATACCGTCTACAAACGGAACCAAAAGCTTTAGGGTTTTTTTTTTTTTTTTGTGCTTTAGTAGGAATTGAAGTTCTTCCGAACAGTTATTTTAATGCCATTTCTCTAATTTTTTCAAAATTATATGGAACATCAAAGCTGCGTTATTATCCAACTTGGCGTCGTTTCCCCAAGACACTTTATTAAATAATAAGAGCATTTAATTTTTCTTTAAAAACAACGTTGTGCTATTTTGCTATCGCTAGAGTAAAAGTTTATGTAGAACTAGCCGCCTACGGCGACCAGCTGGTCCGCCTTTTTGCGCCAGGATTGCCGCCTTCGGCGGCTGCTTAGACAATTTAGCGACGGTATTATTAATGTTTTTCTCTATATATTAATATTATCATTCGCTCTTTTACACCAATGCTGCCGCCTTCGGCGGCTGCTTAAATAAATTTCGTCGTGGTATCAATCAATCTCTATCTATCTATATCATTAGTAATTTGAATAAAATATCTTCTAGATCTATCTCCAGTTCCGTCGTTTGGAATATTTTTAAAGGAGGGGGAGGGGAGACACAAACGGTGTATTCTTCATGCAAAATTTGTCGAAAAATAACAAAAAGCACTTCCACTTTTATGTGAAAGCATTGTTTTTTCAAAGTCATGGTGTGTGTGTGGGGGGGGGGCATTGACACCCCTTTGAAGTTCCTTAAATGACGGGCATGTCTCCTTCTTGCTGTCCATCTACTATATCGACCTCTATATTTGTCTATCTATCTATACGATCTATGCATATCTACCTCTGACCAGTAATTAAGAATCTTTTTTTATTTATATAAGTATTAATTCGAAAAAAACATTTTTTGTCCTCTCAATCTCTATCTATCTCTGCATCTACCTAACCTAACCGTCAATCCGTAACGGAAACAGAGATCGTGCCAAAAACCGCGGGCTTATTTAATTAATATTGCCCGCAAAAAAAAAAAAAAAGCTCTATGTTCCACCATAGTATGCAAAAAGTAGCGCTTGCAAAAAGATAAAAAACTAAAAAAAAAAGGTGAAGAGAAGGCAAACGATTTCAGTTGGATCACGTGATGCGGTAAGTTCGGAACTCAGTCGGCAAGCGAAGAGCTCGCGTTGCGTTCTGCATTAAAAAAATTGTAAAAAAAAAAACTATTGCGTATTTTTAAAAACTTTTTTCTTCTGAGGGGGGTGAAATGTTTTTACTATTACCAACTAAAAATTTAGAATTGAGGGTTCAATACTTTCTGCAGGATGGGTTTCGAAAAAAAACTAAACCCAGAAAAAAATGCAAATTAAAGGTTTTTTCAAAAATTTATAAAAAATAGAAAAATTGCTCTATCTTCAAAATTTTTTCATTCATCATATTTAAAATTAAATTTCCTACACTATAGTACAAAAAATATTTGTGTGGTGCGATTGGTTCGGGGTCTGTGAGGTGAAAAGTACTAAAAAATGCAAAAAAACACATAAAACATTAAATAACTTTTTTTCTAATTAAAATATCAAAAATCGAAGCCCGAGGTGCACATCTTCGGCAAAAACTGCATCTGTATACTAAATTTCATCTTTCTAGGCCTTACCGTTTTTCCCGGGATGCGCGCCACACACACACACACACAAACATCTTATTTTATTATATGTATAGAAGATAGATAATTCACCTATTTTGATTCTCCTTTTTACCAATTTTATCAAACTCATTAATTACGGACACTATATGTACAAGGCTGTTATTTCCTGTGTTTTCCTCCACGTTCTTACCAGAGAATCTGAAAATGAATGTGCGAGTTGTCTTTGCTTTTTAATAAGGGAAAAAAATGATTTCGTTAAAATGCCGTTTATTTAATACGCTCTTGTGCTACTTACTTTTAAATGTAGCATCATTTTTAAATTAAGTGGTTAATATGATACAAAAATAAAATTCGTACGTTTCTGTATTATACGTCACTGGTTTACTATTTTCACACTATCGAAATATGTATCGGTCTCTTTTTAAGGCTCTCTCGTCTCTAAAATGCATTTTTTGGATTGCGTAAAACAGCATAAATTTATTCAAATAGGAGCATATTTATATGTTTTTAGTTTTCATTAATTGTCTGTTTTTTTTTTTTTTTTTTTTTTTGAGCAATCACGATTGCTAATTGTTCTCATTTCACCGTCCTTGATGTTTGGTTCCTTTTTCAACCCCACCGTCCTCTGCAGGCGCGGCTCCACCGGTCCTCAGGACTGTCCTCCGGTAGCCGCTTCTCCTGGACGGTGGCGTCTGTGTCCTACACACATGCACGCTCACACACATACACACTCGCACACATGCACACTCACACACACACCAACTTTCATACACATAGGTCTACGCACACACAAGCCTACACATAACTATACACACACGTAACCGCAAAAGAGGAGACGCATGCTTGGGGGGACAAGTGCCGTTTTTAGAGACACTAACTCCAATAAGTAGGGTTCTGTCGCAACTTCGGTTGCGAAAAACATAATTTGAATTCAAAATTTAAGAGTTCAAATATATATATAATATATATATATATATATATTCATTTTGAGAAAAATAAAATACTAACATTATGTTAATGTAACATCTTGTAAACTTGAAAAATGTCAAAACAATCCTTTTGAAACGAAATATGAGAAAAAAAGGCTCGTTTTTTTTTCTTTCTTTCTTTTCTTTTAATTTTCGCTTTTAAATCAAGAAATTTTTTCTGTTTACAAGTAAGTATTCTGAATTGCACGCATTTTAGCTGTACGTTGAAATTTCAGGTTTTCGAAAATTTTCGAACAGATACGTTAAGGTGAGTTTTAATATGTTAAATAGTTTTACAGTTAACTAGTTTCTGTGAAATAATTTTACTCATAATTTATGTGGTTAATAACTTCTGATTAACCACGTACACTTCTTAATCCCTAAACATTAAGTACATCGATGCAAAAGCTTTTCTTTTTTTTTCAGAGTAATTAAATATTAGAAGAAATTTCCAGTTCAAAATCATATACTCTAAAATTTAAGATTTAATATTGAGTTATTGTACGAAGTTTATAAATCCATTTACGATACCAAATTTTTATTTTCTTCAGTTTACTTGTTAGACAGTATTTTGACTTTTATAAACTTATGAATCTTATCAATTTTCAGAACACGAGCATATCCATTTTTGTCCAAATAAATTCCTTGAAAGCTAGTGTCTTACTTAAAAATATACTCAATAGGAAAATATACATTTTTAGCTTTAGATAAAGCCGTGTATACTTTAAATCAAATCTAAGTACCAAACCTTTTTAAGAAAAAAGACTCCTTCCACATCATTTCCATTTTTTAACCCATATTCCCGCAAAAAATACAAAAATAAATAAAGACACTATACTAAAAAAATGTTAAAAATAAGTTAAACAGTAGTACGTATTTGAAAAAAAAAAAAAAAAAGTAACATATTGAGTTGGAAAACAGCATCTGTCTGCCTCTCCCATTCTAAGATATTTTAAGGAACATACAACGTACAATTCAATTTCAACGTACCATCGTGGAAAAGCATGAAATTTTTTTTTTCTTTTTTTTTTGTACTCAGTTATGTACTTTGTATACAAATATGTTTGATCAGAATAATTTTGGTATAACATTTTTTTGTGCGTATGACTAACGAATTCTTTTGCAAAACAAGCTAACAAATATTAACTACTTTTATTTATTTATATATATATATATATATATATATATATATATATTATTTACTTAGTTCGTTTTCTTTTTCTTATGTATTATTTTTACCTATTCAATTTCGAAATTTTATGACAGAAGAAATATTATTTGAATGTCTTTAATGTGTTTCCAATATAATTATACTCTTAAATGGTCGAAAAACAAGATGAACTTTAAATGCTCCTAATAAAACTAGTTTATGGTTTAAAGTCACTGAAACACTATGCCTATTGATTTGAATGAGTAAATATAATATCGATTCAATGTCATCATCATTTTTGTTTCATATATTTTGTTTTTTGGAATCAGTTTAAAAAGTTTAAAAGATCCATTTGAAACAATTTTTAACCTTACCCAATTAAGAGAATATTGCTCGAAAACCAATGTTAGTAAATAATAAAATAAGTTTGTTTAATTGTAGTGATATAATCATAGTATTGAACGATTTGAGTACAATTAAAATGATCTCATTCTGGAAGGAAGCCACGCTAGTTGCTTTCAGCCCAAGAAATGTTGTCGTGAGGTGACATACTTCATATCAAGTATACTTAGATATCACTTACTGGTTTTTCTCAAATAGAGCTTTTCAACAGCTTAAAATTTATTTTTCAGTCATCGAGATACGTTTCATTTGCAGAGATATGTCACACTGCTCCGAAAATACTAAAGCATGCGTAGTTATTACCTAGCAAAGAAATGGCATTTCCAAATGGACTGGAAGTAAGAAGTATATTTAAGCCGCGACTCTCATTCATTGAAAAATGAAAAATTATTGTATTTATCTTTATATATAAAAATATTACAACGTCTTTATTATTATTATTTGTGCAAAAGTGTTTAAAATATCTTTTCAAACATTAAGAATTATACTATGTTAGAAATGCGTAAGTATTCAACAGTATTGAAACGAACAAATGCATCTCATAGATTTCGCTTCACGTTTTTATTTATTTATTTTTTAATATTTAAGATGTACAATTAACATAGAAAAATTGGAATTATTTATACGAAGGTGATATCTTTAGAGCCTTTTCAAATTGTAGAAAACAAAATAACTTTTTTTTTTATTATTGAAAGAAGCAAATCACTTATCATTTTTATTTTGTGAATAAAAAGGTTAGTACGTTATTTAAATTATTTTAAACTACGCATATGCATATAAATATTATATATATATATATGTTGCAAATAAGTATTCAGTTTAACTTCAGTTTTAAATATTCTACTGTTAGAAACATACTTTGAAAACCAATAAATGAAAAAAGATGCCTCACCTATTACCTAAGAAAAATATGATAAATTTAAAACTTAATTTTATGTGGTTTTATATACAGTTGGGACTTATGACTTCGTACTGAAAGCGTGACATTCTTAATCATCACTTAAGACAATGTTGGTAAAGATTTTTTAAGACATATCGTTTATCGTATAAAAAAGTATTTTTATTTTATCATTTTTTTAAACTTCTTGCCAATCAGATCGCTAGCTATTTGGTTAAATTCGCAGTTTCAAACCATCTAATTCCGTCTTATGAGCTCCTAAAAATTTCATAAGTAGTTTACTTTAAGAAAGACTTTCCTTACAACTTACATAATATATTACTTTAGTTTTTAATTTTATGTGCTTTTGAAACCTGTCCAATTATGTACATTACGAGTTAAATTTTGTTATGCATATAGTATTTTTGTCATTGCGAAAAACTCTAACTAAACAGAAACGAATCACTATTAACTGTTGACAGAAGCAAAAACAAAAAAGAAGAAAAAAATGCTTTGTATTTTGAGAATAGAGTGAAGCACTGTTTATACGGTTTTCTTTTGTATGTTTGTATCAATTATAAGTTTTTTTTTTTTTTTTTAAATTTCGTCCCCGCAAAGTCTAACACATATTAACGAATACCTATTATGTGTTTTTTTAAACAGTCCCTTCAAAGCGTATAAACGGTGCTTCACTGTTAATCATACAAAGAAACAAAAAACAAAAGACAGTTTTTCCTTCTTATTATTATTTTTTAAATACAGTCGAGCCTGCTTATTAGAATATAAGTAAAAAGAATATTCCGCTTAATAAAATACATTTTCAATGAACCAAACCAATGTAGTGTTTTATTTTCATCCCGGTTAATGGAATATCTCGTTTATTAGAATATTTTTTGTGAAAAATGGCTATATTCCACTAAGCAGTCTCGACTGTAGCTCCATAATAATCAGGTCTTTAGCATATTTTTCCAAATTCAAATCATCTGTTTCTGTATTAAGAACGCCAGAAACATTACGTTTTGTTTTCCGAGAAAATGACATTGTCTTTTGATTAACTGATCGGTTTTTTTTTATTTTTAAATCTTTTCAAGCGTACACAATCCGAGCTGTATTTTGTTCTCTAGTTATTTTCTCCGCCCCTAGAAACTCCAAATAAACAAGAACGACTCACCAATGACTGTTGAAAGAAGCAAAAAAATCGCTCCCGGGGTAACATCCATGCAGATGCACGTCGATCCTGGAAATTACTGACAGTTCTAAGACTCTGACTCAAATAAACCGGCGCACTCGAAGAAGTCTTTTCTCTCGAGTTTAAGACATGATTTTAAGAGACCGGTCTGAAGCACGTGCTACATGAAAACTGATTGCTTAAGCGCGGCCACATTTCTGCAGAGTTTAGGAGCGCCAGAGGGCGCTAGTGATAAGGACTAACTTTAGAAGCGGTTTATATTGCAGGGATTGTCAGTTACAGGATCGAGATGATTTAAGAGTTTTCTCGAAGTTGTTGTAAGTTAAAAACAGAGGTTATTTCGGAGGTTTTTTTACTCTTGTATTTGAGTCGTTTTTCAGTTGGAAATGTTCTCTGAAGTTTTAAACCAATTGTGTTAATTGTTGAGAGGGCTTTTTAATTTCGTCAGAATTGTTTTCTAAATTGTGTTAAAATGTAACAAATTTCTTCGTGCATGTAAAGATGAAAGCGACACAATTTATGCTTATTATTTTTTCCTTTCTAAATAAGTAATGTATGCCCTACAGGTGTGTGTGTGTAACATTTTTGTCCGACTTAAGTCGTCATTTTTTATTTGAAAAATAAAAATATTATTGAAAACATTTTAAAACAGTTTTAAAAAAGAAAACTATGGCTTGATATTTGTATTTATTTCTGAAAACTAATATCGTAATTAAATGATTTTCTGTTTAAAATAGTTACCGAACAACTTTAAAAATAAAATCTAAAGCTTGATATTTGTATTTATTTGTGAGAAATAATATCATAAAAACGTAAGTTAATATTATATGAGTGCTTCACTTAAACATGTATTATCTCTTTGATCATTTAAAACACATAGCAATCAATTCATATCAATCCAGGATCATAAGATATTACTATAAAATCCTTTTAAGTATTCTGAAATCAAGATCGGAACAACAAACTTTCAGCACATCTCTACGGTCAGCATAGCAAGAGATTTTTTATCGGGGGAGGAGGGGTATATACTCAACGTGGTTTGTGCAGTAAAAAAAAAAAAAAAAAAAATTACACGTACATGCATGCAAATGCAGTACTTGGTAATTCGCTAAGGTGTCAATTGTATCTCTTGACCCCTAAAAATGTCTATAATATCTGGATTGTTTCCTTTCTTCTCACTAAAAATTTAAAATATATATATATATATATATATATATATATATATATATATATATATATATATATATATATATATATATATATATATATATATATATATATATATATATATATATATACAATGAATTGTTGTTTAAATATGCGGTTTGCGCTCTTACACTTCGCAGGTTTAAGAACTTAACATAACATTGTAAAAAAAGAAACAGAAAAAAACTTTTTTGTTATGATGTCTTAAAATTTTTTTAAACCTGCGAAGTAGGATTGCGCGAATGGCATAATCATACGAAAATTTGTAGCTTTTCTATGAATTTTTAAAGAGTGTCAAGAACTTTTCAGACACCCTGTATAATATATAAATATATACAAGGGGGAAGGTGGCCCACAGCGGGTAGGCCTTCGTATGCCCCCCCCCCCCATGGTTTGTAAGCGGTCATGCAAACATTTTTTATCATTTTAAAAGAATATCCTGCTTAATGTAATACATTTTCAATGTACCAAACCTTGTCGTGTTTGCCCGAATACCCCCGAGTTTTAATCAGTCCCATCGAAGCAGTAGTGAAGCGGCATGGCGCAACCAGGTTTAAAAGAAGAATTTAAAAAATATACATTCCCTAAAAAAATAAGGTATGTTACTTGTGATTAGTCGAAGACCAGCTTATTTTTTTACTGTCAGTAATATTACGTTATTCTGACATCATCCATCTACAAACTAATATTACGTTATTCTGACATCATCCATCTACAAACTATGGTGATCATTTCGTTTGTTTCTTTTTTAAATTTAAAGTTAAAGTTATTGAAGTAATATGAATTCGAGTCGTTAGGATGCATCCTACACCTCTTAGGAGTTCTGAAACGTTTTACTCAGACACCTGTGTACATTGACAAATGTTTTAAAACGTAATTATACTTTTAAAAGCAGATACTAACGTTAGATAATTATTGAGAGGATGCAGTTAACTATGTTTCAGTTTTAAAGATTGCAAATCAATAAGAGTTACATCACCAGTTAGAACAAAAGGGATTTATAATTATTATTTTCATTTACTTGTTGCTATTTTTTATTTTATTTGTGTGTGTGTGTGTTACTATTTTTCGTTTTTTTTATTTTATTCCGAAACAATTTAAATATAATAATTAGTGTATTTTTTGTTAAATCCGCATTAATAATGTTTTCGTGAAAATATTAACATCAGGGCTAACATAGTTTTAGCAGATAGCTCTCCCTTTTTATCTTCGTATTATTATTATTATTATTATTATTATTATTTTTTGGTTTAAAAAAATCCTTATGTTTTTTCAGGTTTTTTTCCCTAATGCAAAGTTTTCAAACGAAATAAAATCATTTATTAATAACCATATATTTTTTAAGGCACTAAAGTATCACAAAAACAGTTTACAGTAGAATAAGTAAACTCAAATCAACATTCTTCTTTTGCATTGGAATTTAATGAGAAAAACTTTGTTCTTGTGAAGAAAAACGTTCTTTTTTGAAAACGAAAAATCCGTAAAACTTAAGCCTTGAGCTAAGCCTTCGGCGCCAAGCAGCATCGAAGTTTTCAGAAAAAATAAAAAAAACGAACATAATTCTACGTTCGAACTTAAAATGAAGAAAAGAAGAACAAGAGAATGTGAAGATGAAATGGCATTTTATGGAAGTTCAAATCAAGTATATATCAAATCCATACCTATCTTAGTGCACAATTTTCTGTTTATGGATAATTTCAGCTATTATGTAAAAAAATAATAATATGGACCAAATACATAATTTCGCGCATTTAAAAAAATACATGTATTTTAATGACGAATAATTTTCATTGACATTTTAAGAACAGAATACTTTCACAATCCAAGAATTTCTTTGACAACCAGAATAAAATTGTAAAATGATTTTTTTTGGGGGGGGGGAGGTCTGTGCATTTAACACTCATTAAGTGGCCTGAAATACCTACTTAACTATTAGAGATAGACTGAATGCCGCATTGGAGAAATTACATTGATATGAAAAGCAGCTTAATACAAAGTTTGATCTCATTCAAGAAATGAAAAAGTGCACTTTTGAAGAAAGATAAGATATGTATATGTGTTTATGGTGTAATTGATTGCATATTTAATATTGCACAATCATTTGCTCTAATAGTCCTCAGTAGGTACTAGTTTCAAAAGGGTAAAAGTGCCGTAGATCGTCCCCTCTAAATTTTTGGCCTCTGAGCAGCATATCTTAAGATCAATTCATGCAAAAGAAAAAGTATACAATCTTTAGAGCAGGAATTAAAATAGAGGGAGCAAGTGCAATCATTGGCTCAGCAAAAGCTGACCCAAAGACCCCAAATCACGTGACTCAACAGCGACTAATGGTTGGCACGTTTTGCGCGAAACAAGCGAAAAAAACCTGATTTCTTCCAGTGCTTTGCTTTAAAATCTATCACGTGACTTGGGGGTTTTGGTTTTATGAATGAAAGTCTTCACTTATTCCATTTTATCTCTTCTCAATGATACAATCCTGCCAACTCAGCCGAAGCATAATATTTAAGATTAAATACATGAAACACGACGTGTTTTCCATAAAACAAAAAGTTCTTAAAAAATGAACTTTTACCAGAAGTGAAAGTTCTTATTCTATTTTTGCCCTCCCCCCCCCCGTTCCGTCTCAACACACATTCTAAAAACCAAGTAATAGTGACAAGCATGGATTAAGAATTTTGTTAAAGAAAAACATCACAAATTTTGCATTCTTTTAAATAAACTATTTAATTAACAAATGAGGCAGTGAGAAGCAAAGGGATGTAAGTGGATATTTTCAAGTTTCGAGTAAAGCACGTTTAAAGATAACATCCTGGGTAGGCTTTCATTGATTTTTTTTTATAAATCAGGGTATACAGCATTATCAACCCTGGCTACTAGTACTATATCTTGCCCGAAAACATAGGAGAGGTTCCCCTACTATTTGTACTGGTTATCTCCAAATTTTTAGTTTTGCCACTTACACACATCCCTTTTTCTTTTCACTATCTCAAATATAAGTTTGATCAATTGTACCTACATTTATTTGCCCACATGAAAAGGATTTCGGAAAATAGGGTACCCTGCATCAGAGTGTTTTACGACTATCTTGGTAAGGGACGAAAATAGGAACCTGAGATTTGCTAAGGTGGCTTCCTGCTCTACGTGAAATGAGCCTAACATATCAAAAAGCTGTTATTATTCAGTATACAGCTTCCCTAAAATATCAAACGTCACTTAATAAACACATCCAAAGAAATCAGAAAGAACATTTAAAAGTACTATTATGAAAATTCAAGTTTACAAAAAGCAAAATAAAATCTCACAAATATCAATGCAGCGGACTGGACTCATGAAACGCCTACAAATAAGTTGTGTTCTTAACCACAAAAACAAAAAACATATCATCTGCTGCGACACCAGTTTTCAGACCAGAGAAACTTTGGGAAAGAAATTTGGGCTACTTTGCCCTACTATACGGCTAGCCGTTTTTGAGGTGTGCACAGTTTAAATCAACAAAAACTTGGACAATTCAGTCAATTGAAGGCAGAAAGCGAACCTTACAACGTGACGTTATACATGTTTCAGGTGCGAAACTTTAACGTTCTAAGTATGCGAGATGTGTACTGTTCTTTGCATATAGGCATCTGGACAATTGCAAACAAAAAAGAAAATAACCGTTTTTTTTTTAATTTTATGCACTTTTTATAATGCACTCAAAGGGACAAAATAACTTTTCTGGGTCAGAAAGGAAAATTTAAGTATTCCTGTAGTTTTCAATTTTTCCAAGAAAATACACCACAAACGAAGAAAAGTGCGTCTTAATTCCGGTAGAGAATTTTTCTTATCATTATCTACCTTTCAACCATGAATTTGAGGGTTGATGCTTTTTTTTAAATGGGAAAGTTTGTTTTAAAATGGTTTGAGTCGCACTTTTCTTTGCTTGTGGAGTCATTTTCTTGGAATAATGGAAAACTCCAGGAATACACTTAAATTGTCCTTTCTGACCAAAAAAAGTTATTTTGTCCTTTTGAGTGCATTATGAAAAGTGCTTGGTATTTTTTTAAAAAATATATGTTTTAATTCTTTTTATTGTAAATGTATTTCAGAAATAGAATACTGTTACCATCACACGAAACTTCACCTTATTTTTTCATATATATGCACTATACTAAAAGAAAAAAAAAACTATACTTGTCTAAACCTTTAAGCAGTTGGCGCTAAAAATTAATCCTTGTTTATCTCTAGGATTTTTTTTCTGTGCTAATTTAATTAGAACCATTTAAAAATTAAAGGTTTCCCAAACCAATTTCTGTCTCACAACATACAAGTTAACTCGTGATAAAGATCATAATATGTATCTTTACTTAACCCCTGTAATCGATTATTGGCATGGATGAGAATAAAAATTCTACGAGAGCACTGATAGTGAATAAATTTCATGCTTTATTCACAAAAGCCGTCATTCAAAATTTTCATTATTATTACTATGAATATAACTGTCGTAAGGCAACGCATTTTTGTAACAATAAGTTTTATATTTTATCATTTAATGGGGAAATTACAGGATGGAAATTTACCGTTTTACATTCTAACCGTAAATAATTATTTTATTTTAGAATTTACTTTTTTAGCGTTAAGTTGTACCTTAAGATTAAACAAATCATTTAGTAAGTACTCGAAGTGTCGAAAAGGTCTAGTTGCTGAGATATAAGAAAATCATGCCTCAGAATTATCCTGACATACATGCCAAGTACAATTAAAGTGATGTGCACAGCTGATTATTAGAAACTTTTCCATAGAGAAATTGAGCATTTTGTGGCTAATGAGAAACGCACACACAAAAAAAAGAAAAAGTTATCAGAGATTCACGATGGGTTTACTGAAAAAAGTCAAAACATGCGACGACTGTCATGAGTAAACAATAGTCCTCGAAGCAAAAAATTTTGAATGATGGTCCAATTAACAGTTGGAAACTGATTTAAACCACTGTCATATTCATCTGAATAGAAGTTTTGTTTAGTGGTAGATTTTCAATTGCTTCGAGGGGCCAATATATTTTAGTATCTTTTTACGCAATTGCTACACTTCCGTGCTAAGCCCAAAAGTCGTATCTGCATCTGAGTTCAAAATGCGAAATTGCCGTTTAAAGTTATGTGCCTCCATGCATTTGATACGGATGCAACTTTTTCAAAAAAATTTTTAACAATACTTCCTATTCACAAATAACCATAAAACATAGTATTTAATAAAATATTCGACAAAGAATCACTTGGTGACTGTAACTCAATTTTGATAAAAAGTGCAGATAACGACTTTTGTGCTTGATACAACAGTACACTTGACAGTGAAACTAAAGCGAAACCTAAATAAATGCTTAACTGAATTGTAAGATTGAGCCTTACACCTTTATCATTCTAACCAGTCCATATACTCATTGGTCTCAGTCTCGTAAAAGTTGTAATAACAACGTCGTATTTTGTATATGTCATTTTGAATGTCATGTTAAAAGTAAAGTGAAAATTGTATTGCCGAAAATAAAACACTTAGAAAAAATTGACATTTTAATGTAGAATGAGAGCGGCGCAATTTAAAGTTACTAGTAATTTCACTAAAAACTTGATAGACAATAGAAAAAAGATTTATGTTTAAATACAAATACTTTTCTTGAAACAAAAATGTAAGCAGTCCTGATTATTTTGCAGATGTTTTTACAAAACCTTCAATTACGCGAAACTATTTTTAGGATGACTTACGCCGCTCTCATTCTATCCCCAATACCCATCACTACCCGGTTTGATGCAGAAATGGACTATATCATTTTGATCGAGCCGTACAAGGTCAGAAGTAATACTTAGTTCAGAAAACGAGCAATAGGTGGAAGCACCATCTGAAGTCGTTACGATCCAGACCAGACCCCAAACAACCCTTGATCCGGTACCTCCATAACCTGCTAGTTGTTTACAAATGAGAACTTGGAAGGTTTTGTGATTTCGACATATTTATTGTATTATTATTCACCACTTGCATCCGCGGAGAGCATACGGCCGTTCAGTACCTCACCCGTAATTCTTCTTCCAGAATTTTGGTATGTAACCCATCAGGCTGAACTCTGCCATAAAAAGTGTTACATACAATTAAGGGTTTTTTCCTGAAGTTAAATCTATCATTGAACTATCCAAGAAATAAATGAGTATAATTTCCTGAATGTCAGTATCGATTTTCTAAAACTAGACATATCTCACAGTCGATCATCATAAGCCCCAAATACTTCACGTAGGCATTTTTAAAATAGAAAGACTTTTTGGAAAAAAAAAAGTTTATGTTTGAAGAGAATACAATAAAATTATAACAGAAAGGATTTTAAATTTAATCTCGCAAACCGATAACTAATAAGTGATATCGAAAAAAATTGACAACCAGAAATGAGATTAGAACGTGAACATGCTAAAATACAACGCAGGGAAGGCTTCACTTTCGGCCCCAAAATTGCTCTTGATTATGCATCCCACTTACTAAAAACAGCTATAGTCAAATATTTTAAAAAAGAATTAGTGAAATGAAGTGAAGTATTAAAGTGGTGGTTCAATAGTGAAAAATAGTTTGTTTTCTCCATTGTATCAATTTAAACAAAAAGTTAATTATATAAATATATAAATTAAGTAAGGCGTTTTTTTTTTTCATTTTATTTTTTTTTACCTTTTAGATTTTATCTCTACTTAACTCGATGTTCCTACTTAAAACGAAGTTTTTCAACTAAATTCGTACAGAGAATGTCACAGAGATATATTAGATCTATTATAGGAAACTATAATCATATTAGAGTGCGAGAGAAAATTAATAAAATGAAAAACTACTATTTTGCTGAATTGGTAGAAAACGCCATATGCAGCTATGAAGCCATGTTTTCTAAACTTTAGAAATAGAAAATCTTTTGACTTCATAACAACAAACAAAACGCAATAGCCTCTTTACATTTGCTACCAAAAGGGACGTACATTTTCAAGCAAAGAATAAAATAGCGGGATTGCAAACCAATGAAAAAGAAAAAACAATAATAATGAGAATTACAGTTGCATACTTTTCAAGCTCTCTTTGAACTTGCAAAAGGCAATTTGTGTAGAGAGAAAATGCGGTATTTTTATTTTAAAAGGAAAAAATCTTCGTTTCATTAATCAAAGATGCATTGCTTGGCATATATGAAATAAAAATTTGGATTATGTTAAACATTCTGGGAAAAAAAAAGTAAAAGAAAAATATAACTGTCAGAAGAAAGCCTGAAATGTATTCAATAATAAAAAAAATCTGGCAGGTACTGTTTATTTTGAAATGGGTATTTTTCCGTGATGCATTTAAAAGTTTTATTTATGTATTTTATTACATTAGTATTATTTTTGATTATTAATAATACTATTATTATTTTTTTGCATTAGGTTCAGTTACCTGAAGTTTCCGTTTTTCAGAATTTTAATACGTGTTGAAATGTATTTTTCTGCAAAGACCCGCTACAACGAATGCCAATACAGTAAAACACCCGTTTCCACGGGATAAGTTTTCTGTCTGGATTTAATATCCATCATATTGCCTGAATACCCTTACAGCAAAATTCGCGCTACAGCGAACAACGTTGAGTTCCCTTTGAGGTCTTTGGAATAGGATTTAGATTTAGGGGGAACCAGGCTCATTTGACACATGGTTACGATGATACTTTAGGGATTGCAATACCGGACCAAAAATTCAATACCGGTATTCGGTATTTTTAAGACATGATACCGGAATACCGGTATTAATACCAGTATTTGAAATTTCTCAAAAATTGCTTGAAAACATATTGTTTCGTTTGCCACATTTCCTAATTTTGTACAAAAATTGTATTATTATGAAAACGTATTGTGAACAAATATAAAATGAAGGAACAGCTGCCATAATAAAAAATCAATGCTAGTAAAAAACATAATGAATCTCTTGAATTGTCTCTAAGCCTGAAACTCATTTTAGTGCTCAAATTTTCTACAGTTGAAACTACTCTTTCTGAATTCACGCAGGTCGGTGGTAATGTTAACAATGCGTGATACACCTCCTCTAATTTAATTGCCTAAAATATTGTATCTTCAAAAAAATTAATCTGTTGCGTGTCATTTTTGGATAAACACTTTTGTGTGTGTGTTTGTTTCTTTCGTATTGTGTGTATTTCTATTATTTTTTTTTAATTTAAAGCTAGTTGAAATTTCTTTTCTGAGAGACGATCCTTTCCCAATATTAACATAACTTTCTCTTGAACAGAAGGGGAATTGTCTTTACTTTTTCTTAGCCCTTTGGTTTGAAATTTATGATAAACTTGGCTAAATTTGATCTTGTTGGTTTCTCTTATTCGTTTAAGCTTTCTTTTCAAAATTCTTTGCAATTATAATTATCTAAATATCTGAAAATATCTTTGAATTCGTGGAACATATTTATGCTTTTCCTCTATGCAAAGTTTCAAGGAAATATACAATTTCTAAATAGTATCTTGCCAACTATGAAGCCAAATGGCGAAACCAATACTGGTGCCAACAAATTGAATAAAAATTGAAGCTAAATTTTTACATCAATAGATTGATTTCATTTCTGTATCATGGGAAAATAAATGCACATTTAAAATATAAGTAGATATTTAATAAGTTAAATTGAAAATTCTTGAATTAAAACTATTTATCATTTTCAGCTAATACCGAAAATACCGGTATTGCAATCCCTCGATGCCTTTGATTTCCGAGTGAGTATGTGCCAAAAACTGAGTTTTACGAAGAAGTAACAGACTTTCCTTAAAATTGTGAACTGAAAAAGTAAGAAAGCTAATTTTTTCATACGGCCCCTAGATTCTAATATTATATCTAGGAAAGTAATCTCAATTGAAAAAGTAATACAAACACAACAATTTGAAACATTTGTGACAAATATACAAGGGGATATTTTAGTTTGGAGGGGATACACAAGGGGATAGATTAGTTAGATTGGTAGGGACCTTTAAAAAGACGATATTTGAGTCAATCGCCCTTTAAGAAAAATGCATACTGCAAAACTGAAAAAAGAAAAAAAACACAAAAAAAACCCTATTAACATTTTTCATTGCTATTGAATTTTTTTAATATTATGCTATGATACATAAAAATACAATACAAACGATCCTAAAACTTGAAAACACATACTTTAAGAAAAAATATACTTTAAAGTCTTTGTTAGTGGCTATAACCCCCCCCCCTACCGAAAAGTGTAATTGACTGCAAATGTAAAACAGTGTATGTCACAAAACGTTGTGTTCTTTTATTTAAATATTGGTCGTGTTAGTGTGATTTTTTTTTTTTTTTGTGCACGAATTGTTTCGTCATGCTCATGATTTTTCCAAATGTTATGAAGGGAAATGGAGGAAAAAAGTAAGGGTGCGTACTTTTTCACTATTTATTCTTCTTCGAACATTTAATATCTTAATTGTGTATCTTTGATCCTTTTTGCAAATATTAGACGCAACTAAGATTAATGGTTGTAGAAATCGAAGTCTTGCAGATTAAACTGGACACGCTATATATGCAGGGTGTTCTCGTGAAGATGCGACAAACTACATGGAGACATAGTGGGTATCATCTCTTTGGGATGAAAAATGTAAAAATTCAGTAGTAAGGTAATCTAATTGAAGATAAAAGTGTAAACTGCGTCTAGCCAAATGCTTGTTTGACGAGAAAAAGCTTAAAAATAAGTTGTAAGATGTCCAGTTGATATCATGTTCATGACTGGGAAATTTGCTCACAAGAACCAGCAAACGTTTTTTCTCTAATAAATAAATAAATAAATAAGCATGGAGAACCTACTTGGCAGAACAATAAATGCACAAAACGTTATCATCGATCAACATACAGGGTGGTCATAAAATAACGTAAGGTGTTCAGAGCCCTCTAGTAAGTAAAATATTGGACTAAACTTTGCCAAATTTCATGGGCGTACATAGCATTTTTGGATTTCAATTTCTACAGTAAAAAAAGGACCAAAACCAGGGGGGAATTTTAGCACTGAAAAAATGTATTACTTGCGAAAGTTGAAGACTTAAATGCCAAAAAAATGCAGCACACGTCAAGTTTTTGACCACAAATGTTTGTTGCTTACAAATCAGGTTTAATAGAACTAATAAGAAAGTTCAATTTGTAACAAGAGAGGAATAATACCAAAAGTCGTCATAAAAAATTTCGGCGTGCATCAAGGACTTCTTTCTTGAATAATATTTATATAGGATGGGCTTTAGGTACTGAGTGTATGACGGCAACATTCCCTTGTTAGCTGTTTTATTAGCCGTGCCTTTCCTATGGTTAACCACCGTGGACGACCAATCAATTCCAAAACAGTTTTCTTTTCTGAAGGAAACTGAAATCTTTTTAAATTCACTGAAACAAATAAAAAAATTAGAAAGAGAGAGAACTAAAAAAAATCTATATTCTTAGTTTAACGAACTCAGCGGCATCAGCACGCATTAAACCTCTTAGTTTCACAGTGCAAAATACTTTTTACCCTAGTTGTGTAATTCTGCTCCAACATCTCATTTAAAAAAATATTGTTTGCTGTTTTTTTAAGCATAATTCTTAATTTATAAAGCACTCAGGAGTAGGAGTTATATTGTTTCTATTGCTATGATTTCAGACATTTTTTTCTCCATTTTTTCTGTCCAGAAAAAAATGAAAATTTCCACAATAACTGAAAACAAAATATGGGACAAAATTTGGCATCAAAATAAATTTCTCTGGAGAAAAAAGAGCTGCAAAACAAACGGAGTTAAGAGGGAAGAAAAGGTTCACTTAAGGATAAAGCAAATATTGCTGAAACGTAGTCATTATGTTAATATGGTGCGAAAATACCCTAAAGATTTTTGTCTGCACGTGTGCCAAAAGAAAAATGCAGAACTAGATTATTAAGTTATTCACTTTCTTGGGTTCTTTATATTTTTTTGAGAAAGTTTTAAAGAACTATTGCAGTTAAGTTACAAGGAGAAAAATATATGCTTTATTAAGTTTATGACTTTTTCTCCTCATTTTTTTATATTAGTAGAAGTACATGGAAACCTTATTCATCAATTTTCATGCTTATTTAGAGTAAATTGTCAGATGCAATGCGGTTATATATGTGAAATCATTATAAAGTTTTTAAATAAAGAGTCAAAATTTTGAAATTTATTTTTAATACAGTGGCAACTCTGTAGAGAAAGGAGTTAAATTTTCATGCACTAAATGCATCTTCTTTGGACTAAACACAACTAGCTAATATTGAGAATAACTAAACAAAAGGAAAATATGAATCGCACACAAACACGATAATATGTATCTATATACAATATACATGTGTGTGTGTGTGTGCGGTAATAATTAGAGTGCATTGAATAAGAAAAAAAGGAGAAAATAATAATGTGTTAGTAGTATTTTAGAAACCATAAAATTTTCTTTCTTTTGTTTTCTTCTCAGTTTTTTTTTTTTTTTTTTTAATGGTAGGAAGAAACATTGAAGACATATTCAACATTCCTCATTCATAACTTGTGTACGCTAATAAAGGCTAACTATTTCTTTTTGTGGAGATATGCAAATTTAAAATCGCTTTTAAAAATACTGCTAATGTTAGATAGTAATTATTCAAGTTTTTATACATATTTCTAGTTCAGACTGTACAAAAATATTTGATAGTGAGAATAAACTTAAAAAAATATTTATAGTACAAGGATACATAGTAAAAATAGTTTTAAAAAATTAAAAAATAAGGAGTATTTTCTAATAAAATTAAAAAAAAGACTTTTTTTTATGTTGTTTCCCTATTTAGTAGTTTCGATTAAAACACCCATACTATTTTCCAATTTCTAAAGAAACTGGAAAGAAATATTCAAATTTCTTTTGCTTAACAAAATTTTGTTGAGAAAAAAATTAAAGAGCATATTTTCTGAACTACACAAAAGCACACTCTCTACCTATTAAAATTTATTTTCTAAATAAATGTTCGAAACTTTTTTTTTTCCTTTGCGGAGATTAAATGCAAAAACGTTTTGTCATCTACAAATAAGGTAAGTTTGGGGTCCAAGTAGAGCTTTTTTAAATATTTTTCAGACTGTTGAAAACAGCTTTACGTTGAAAGTTTACTTTAGATATAGTATATATTAAGGAAATTAAAATATTAAGGAATAAAATCTTTTTCAAAATGCCATAATACATTGCACGTGGTCATTTATTGACTATCTAGATTATAGAGAGATGTAATAATATCTAGTAATAATAATATCTAGTGATATGTTTTACCACTATGTTGACTTAAAACTTGCAATTTCGGAAGTCATATTAGAATCTTCATGGAGAGAACGGGAACAAGTTACATGCAAAAATATAATTTGCAAAAATTTCAGCTTAGGCCTTAAGGTTCTATGCAAAAGTAAACAGAACTAAGTTAAGGATTTATTAGTAGTTTATCAGCTTGGCACATTTGCTGATTTTTTAAAAAATTTAGAGGAAAACCAACCATCAAATCATATTTTTCAAACATACTCATATTTATCATACTATTTTAAGCAAATGTATTTTTTTTTAACTTTAAATTAAACGACGTACTGATAATGCGATCTGCTTTTTGTAAAATGGCATTTTATAAACATATACGTTCTAGTATTATTTTGACGAAAATGCAAACGAAAATTGTGAAAGCATGTCTGCAATTTGTCATGATTTTTATTTTCTTCGAATTCATTTTTCGCTGCTTTAGGAACCATAATGCCATTAGACTCATTTTATTTTACAGTTTATCATAGAAATGGAAAAGATGAGTACCGCAAAAGGAAGTAGAAAACCTATTTATTTTTTGAGTATGATACCATCCAAATTTCACTGCCAGTTGAGACATCAATTTTTTAAAAGAAACTATTCATGCTCTGAGACGGTGTAGTATAAATCTTTATTTACTTAAATGTATCGCGAGATGCAAAACTGTTGAGTTCTCACTTTCAGTTCGAAACTTTACTTTTATATTCTAAAATTTTTAGAATATATTTACTTCAAAATAGTGGATGGGTGTTTCGGTTTACACAAAAATAAAACGATGTAAACAAAGAACCACATCTTTCGCGCTGTTTAAAGTACTTATATGGTTTATGTTCGAGGCAGGAATTAAAGGAAGGAAAATTAGTTAGAGCCCAAGGGCCCCAATTTGCGACAAGACAGTGTAATTTGTTTTGGAAAAGTGTCACAATTTTATGAGCTTTTAGAAAGAATTATTTACAGTCATCCTAAATTGACTGGGAGGGGGGCGGGAGCATTACTCTTTCTTGCTTACAATAACATATTACGAGTTTAAAGCTAAAAAGAAACTTCAAAGGAAGACATTTTTTCAAAATTATATCACCAAGAGAGATTTTTTATTTTTTTGAAGAAGGATGCCTTTCACACATAAAATTTTAAGCGGAGATGTACGTTGTGCTTTTGCACCAGTCGAAAGGCAATTTCCTCAGTCATTTAGCAGCAGAAAATAGTGCAGCTAACGTTTACTGCCTAAATTATTTGAAAATAAGTCACTTACTTACCAGGGTACTTTACTTTTCAACTGAATCGGCTGAAACAGCAGTCAATACAAGCAACTGCCAGTTGTGAAGTTAAGAAAATTGCTGTTAATCTGCCCACAGTAAATGTAGGTGTACTTACTACTAACCCAAAATATTTGTCGCAACTATGTTAAGCGAAAAGTTCTGAAATTTGGTGGTGTGAGGACAAAAAGTATCCACGATTTCCACAGAAAATCTTTCTAATGTGAGGTTGTTCGCAATAGCAAATGAGTTTGATGTACATAATGTTATGTACATCAAAAAATATTTCAATACGCGTGGCAAATTTTGACTTACACTTGTTTAATTATTTGCATTTTTGTTTTAAACAATTTATTGTTTGACTTTTATCACATATAAGTTTTAGAACATACAGTGGTGGTCAGAATTATTAAGACACACAGAAAATTGCACAGTAAAAAAAAAAAACTGAAATAATTTAGTAAAACTTTTACACAAAATGCCTTTACATACTAGATAGAAATCATTTTGATTGCAGAACATTTGGAAACACAGAATATAAATGTTTTACCGTGATTAATAAAAAAAATCATTGTTAAAACTGGACAAAATTATAAAGAAAACTACTGTTTTGCTCTGAAAACCCCTAGTAATCAATAATACCGCCCTCTATTTTAGAAATTTTTATCAGTTTTGATGCCATGAAAGTTGACGAATGTTCTTGGAAATTTTTATCCTGGCTTTTTCAATGGAGAAAATGAGTTGTTGCATGTTTAATATTGAATACCATTTTCTCCGACTACGGGTGCCAGAATACCTCACTAAATTTCCATAAAATTAAAAGAGCGAGTCTTTTGTCCGGCCAGTACAGTGATTTCACGAAATAAGCACAGATAAATCATTTTGGGGGGGTTGAGAAACATGTAATTAGGCATTATGCTTCTGGAACAAATTATTAAAACTAGAAATTAAGCACAAAACATCAAGTCCATCCTAATTAAACTTTTTCTCATTAGAAACGATTACATTGTTCCACTTTTAATCCATAAAAACGCATTTGTTGCACGCTTAACCCTTGATATCTTTTTAACTATTTTGAGAGTCTGTCATGACATTAGTTTCACATCCCCCCCGTGTCCGTTTACCTTGTCGTGGTGGGGGGGCTTGCGGTGTGGTGAGTTCGGGGCGAGCTCTTGGGAGGAGTCGTGAACCCCCAGTTGCTCAAACAGAATATCGGCGGGAGGGGATTTTTCTCCCTTCCTTCCCTCATCACACTTACCAAATGCGGACGAAAACCCCTAAGCCAAGGCGTGTCAACCGTGCTGATGGCTGCGTGGTACCGGGGGTAGTCGGTGCCTCAAACGGGAGACTTCAGGGATAGCAGGCGAACCCTGTCGTACGCAGCCTTACCTCTGTGTGGGGGGCTACACAGGGGCTAGACCCCATCTTTTCCCCCTAGTTCTCTGGTTCGTTTATGGATGAAAACTCAAAGAACACTTCTCCCCCTTGTGGGGAGCGTCAGAATGAATCGTATACCTCCGCAAAATTTTTCGTTATCAAAAGAAATGAAAACCTTACATTTACTGCTGTATCTCCTTTTCTAATCAACAAAGCTCTTGTAAATCTAATCGGCGAATTTAAATCAGTAAAAAAAACACGAACAGGCGAGCTTTTGGTAGAAATAAAAGATAATAAACAAGTTCAACTCATACTAGCTATTAAACAATTAGGTCCTTATCTTTGCACAGTTACAGCCCACTCTACATTAAACTTTTCTCGGGGAGTAATTTCAGAGCCAGACCTTCTATTCACACCAGAGAAGGAAATCCTAGATGAAATGAAGAACCAACACGTAAGTGGAGTGAAAAGGATCACTATTAAACGCAATGGCGTAATGCAGAATACGAAACATGTCATTCTGACCTTTAGTACGCCTATCCTCCCTTCACGTGTCAAAGCTGGATATCTCTCATGCCCTGTTAGACCATACATTCCTAACCCGCTACGGTGCTTTAAGTGCCAGCGCTTTGGGCATTCCAAGCTGTCATGCCGTGGCACAGAAACTTGTGCCAGATGTGCTGAGGCCGGCCACGATAGCAATGAATGCTCAAAGGAATTCAAATGTGTCAACTGCAAAGGAGATCACCCGTCCTACTCTAGAAAATGCCCTAAATGGCTCTCCGAAAAAGAAATACAGGTTATCAAAACTACTCAGAATATATCATACCCAGACGCACGAAAAATAGTTCAGTCTCGTACACCTCTATCTGGACTTTCATATGCTGCAGCAGTAAGAAAAGTATTCAATTCCACCGGTACACAAACAGATCCTCAAATCATTACAATAACCAGCACTAAATCAACTAACTCTCCTAAATCAAAAAATAAACAGCTCAATACTCCTAAGCCTCCACAAAAAAATAATAATGAAATTCAAGTACAAAGTACACAAATCCCAAGTACAAGTTACTCAACTAAATTAATTTCGAACAAACCAACTGATCAAAAACAAAAGAAAACTGTAGAAAAAAAGAAATTTATTCAAACGCGCGCAAAAATTGGGGTAGCCTCTAAACAGAGGCCCCCAAAATTTTATAATTTTAAAAAAGAGGGCTTTTTACTTTCTAGTAAGAAAGTAAAATTAACTAAGTCCCAAATCGAAAAACTCCAACAACCTCCTCCCCAAGAGGAGGACGAGGATGTCGATTTTGAAGATCTTCCGCCATCCGACGATGAAGGGTGGACGGACCATCCTCCTTCTTGAGTTACTTTTTCTTCTTCTGGCCGTTTCTCCTTCCTTTTCTCTTCATGGCCCTGAGCATTCTTTCTTGGAATTGTCAGAGTTACTCGCATAATGTCACGGACATCAAAGATCTTGTCAAATATCACCAACCGGCCATATTCTGTCTGCAAGAAACATTTCTGTCCCCGGTTGATAGACCGAGGTTGAAAGGTTTTGACATATACCGCAAGGACTGCTTGTCAGGCGACCGTCGTTGTGGAGGAGTGGCATTGCTAATCAACAATGATTATGCATCTAGCCAGCTCAATACCAACACATCCCTGCAAGCAGTAGCTGCGCGCGTTCACCTTCACTCGCTGTTCACAGTTTGCTCTGTATATATTCCACCTTCTTACGACTTGAGAAGCGTGGAATTGCAGACATTGGTTGATCAACTTCCTCCCCCATTTGTCATCTTGGGGGATTTTAATGGCCATAATCCTCTCTGGGGGAGTTCAGACTCTAACAGCAGAGGTCTAATTATTGAAAACTTTATTGGAGATAACGATCTATGTGTTCTTAACGACGGTGAAAATACCTATTTTCACCTTCCAACGCAAACCTACCATGCCATCGATCTTGCAATATCCTCACCTTCCTTTCTGCCACTTTGGGATTTCAAGGTGCAGGGTGGTCTCTACACTAGTGGCCACTTTCCAATCAAAATAACATATACTGGACGCTTCAGCTATCAGCAGCATCAGCAAGGCTGTCTTCGCATTGATCGAGCTGATTGGGCAGCATTTACCCATTTGGCAGAAATAACATCGGGAGACGTGACTGACATTGATATTGATGTAGCGGTAAAGCGAGTAACCGACATTATCTTAAACGCAGCGAACGCTGCTATACCAAGAACCTCTAAAGGCAGGATCAAATATCCTAAACCATGGTGGAACTCTGCTTGCCAAGAAGCTCGGAAGAAACAAAAAAAAAGCATGGAACACATTTCGTCGATACCCGACCACACAAAATCTTGTGACACTTAAACGAGCTCGTGCTGAAGCTCGTTGGATTCGACGGAAAAGCCAGCGGGACTCGTGGCAGGCCTATGTCAGCACAATCACGACGTCCACCCCGTCCAAGACTGTATGGGGTAAAATAAAAAAAAAATCGCTGGAAACTATAGCATATCTTGTGCTCCAATTCTGGAGAAAAATGGTCAACTTTTATCTGATCACAAAGAGGTAGCTGACTGCCTGGCGACTCACTTGGCTAAAGTCTCCAGCGCAAATAATTACTGTTCTAAGTTTTTAGCTATTAAATCTCATAAAGAACGAAGAGTTCTTGATTTTAATTCAAACATTATTCATCAATACAACACAAAATTTACCTTTCATGAACTAAATATTGCTTTACAAAAATCAAGAAACACATCACCTGGCTCTGACGAAATACACAATAGCATGTTAAAAAATCTAAGCAGGTCTTCATTGGAAAATATTCTGCAGCTTTTCAATAGAATTTATTTTGAATACAGATTCCCAAAATCATGGAGTCAAGCAATAGTTATCCCTATCCTTAAACCAAATAAACAATCTGATAAACCTGAGAGCTATAGACCTATAGCTCTCACTAGTTGCCTATGTAAACTCATGAAACGGATGGTAAACGCCAGACTGATGCACATTCTGGAGTCACACCATCTCATATCCTCATATCAAAGTGGATTTAGGCGTGGCAGATGCACAATAGACAATCTAATTCTTCTCGAAACATCAGTAAGAGAAGCATTTCTTAAACGAAAACATCTTGTGAGCGTATTTTTCGATATTGAAAAAGCATACGACCGTACCTGGAGGTATGGGATCCTCAAAACCCTGCACGAGTATGGGTTGCGAGGTAATTTACCCATCTTTCTCTCCAATTTTCTGAAACATCGTTCTTTTCGTGTACGCGTCAAGTCTGTTCTGTCGGATACCTTCATTCAAGAAGAAGGAGTACCCCAGGGAAGTGTACTAAGCGTAACTCTATTCATTATAGCAATCAATAGCTTGATTGACCAATTGCCTCCCGCTGTAAAAGGTACCATCTTCGTGGATGATTTTCAAATTTCTTTCTCATCAACGAGCATGAGTATCGTTGAAAGACAACTTCAAATTGCAATCAATAAAGTAACCCAATGGGCGGAAGAAAATGGCTTCACTTTCTCTGCTCAAAAAACATTCTGTATCCACTTCTGCCGTAAAAGAGGCCTTCACCCTGACCCAAATCTCCTCCTCAATAATCAACCAATAGCTGTAAAAGATCAAGGAAAATTCCTTGGTCTCACACTTGACAATAAACTAAAATTTATACCGCATATACAAGAGTTAAAAAAGAAATGTTCATTAAAATTAAATATCCTTAAAGTCTTAGCGAACACTTCTTGGGGTGCTAATACTGAGTCTCTGTTAAGAATATACAGGGCTCTGATACGCTCAAAACTTGATTATAGATGTCAAATTTATGGTTCCGCTGCTAAAACCTATCTGAAAAGTCTGGATCCAATACATAATCAGGCACTGCGCATCTGCACAGGAGCCTTTCGAACTTCGCCTATCAACAGTCTTCATATCCTTGCACACGAACAATCTCTAAACAATAGACGCCTCAAACTTTCTTTAAATTTTTACTTCAAAATAAAACCTTGCACTAATCACCCACTACATCTCCATATTCTTAAACCATGTAATGTTGCTTTATTTCTACACCGGCCTTCGATGACCCCAACATTTGGGATCCGAATGCGTCGGGTACTCTCAGACCTGCAGCTACCAGATTTTAAAACCGTCAACACAATAAACCTAATTGAACCATGGTGCGAAGTCATACCTTCTATAATCAATGATTTTTCAAAATTCCCAAAACAAACTACTGCCAGATACAGTTTATCAACAAGTCTTTAATGAGATCAAAAGCAAGTATTCTGGTTACAAACACATTTTTACTGACGGATCAAAAGCAAACAATCACGTCGGCTTTTCAACAATAATTAATGATCAAGTTACGGCTGAAAAACTAAACACATCTTGCTCGGTATTTACTGCAGAAATAAAAGCTATATTTTCATCGCTACAATCAATAACCCAATCCGTTTACAAAAAGTGGGTGATATTCAGACTCTAAGAGTTCAGTGGAAGCCATCACTCACTGCAATAATAATAGCCATCCTATAGTCATCCAGTCATATCTTTTATACAAAAACCTTATGCAAAATAATTTTGAAATTACCTTTTGTTGGATCCCTGGTCATGTGGGTATTGCAGGCAATGAGGCAGCCGATTCAGCTGCCAGAGCTGCAAGTATCCTGGTCGATAATAGTGTCCCTTTCGATGATATAAAAAACGCCATCGTTGTAAGCCTCAACACGTATTGGCAGGGGACGTGGAATTCAGAAATCGAAAATAAATTACATTCAATCCAGCCCTCCACTAGAGGTTTCGGATCATTAAATATCACCAGGAGAGAACAGGTCTTATTGGCTCGACTTCGCATTGGACATACCAGATTCACCCACAAATATCTCTCATGTCATGAACCAGTTCCAACATGCATTGCATGTGATGTAAATCAGTGTTGCACATTTTATGCAACTGCCCAAATTTTAATCTAAGTCGCTATAAATATTTTAATAATTTTAACCCATCTTTGGAGGAGTTGCTGGGGGAGCCACCTCATCGCAATTTGTACTCCTTCCTCCATTAGATTGGATTCTCCTTTTTAATTTAGTGTTTGTCTGGTCATTATGTGATTTCGTCCTTCCTTTGTTTTTCAAGATATTTTTTCGCCCATTTTGTCTTTATCTTCAAATTGTTTAAATGTTTTTATCGGTTGCACTTTTTAATATTGGCACTTGAAGTTTTATGCTTTCTCCATCAAAATATGCTTCTATTTAGTATATTCTTTAATAAAAAATAAATAGCATACAATAAAATATCGTTTGGTGCAGTATAGCCCTCAAGGGCTCTTGCGCCATAAAAATCAAATCAATCAAATCAAATTAGTTTCACATCATGAAACTTTTCCTCGTTTTGTAAAACATGTTGAAGAGTTCGAGAACTGCATTGTAACTTGAATTCCCTTCTAATATCTCACGGTGTTTGTTTTTTGGAACAAGTTCGTCTTACTATCATGTGTTTCACACGTGCAGAAGAATAAGATGCCCTACCTGTTCGTCTTTGTGGGCTTTACTTGACGAGATTTTTGAGAAAACTCCAAATGACCAATATCTGTCTATTCATATTTGTTGTTATTTGGCGTACAGTAAGTCGTGGAGTTTTTTAATAAACCACTTTGCTTTTTTTTCAAATTCAAAGTTTAGTAGCTAGCTGCATGACTGTAAGAATAGAATGTGTCGTCAACATTTTCTTACTAAACATTAAAGTTGTAATGTGGTGCAGTGTGTAGAACAAAAAATAAGCAAATTTTTCATTTCAGAGCCCAAAAATCTAAGTGTCTTTATAATTTTGTCCATATTGCAGAGGTATCTAAATTCAAAATTCATTCTATAAATACAAAATTCCTATGTATTTTCAATAAATTTAGTTAAAAATGTTTGTTTTACCATTAGTTTCCAGCCTTAAAATGTGCATAACTTTCCAACCAAATGATTCCAACCATGATTGAGGGGATTTTTCTTTTGTTCTTAGAAATTTGGCTACCGCTGTAGTTAAAATAAAGATAGATATGTGGCTTTGAAAACTGAAAATATTTTACAATTGCCCTCCACCCCGTTAGTTCACTTCGCCCCTCATTCCCCTTCTTGTTTTTATCTGAACTTGATTATTCCTTCAGCAATTCTGCACATTTAATCAGTAACATTTTATAAAATGTAATCAATACAGTGGCTCCCAAAAGTCTTCGTACACCTACGACTTTCAACGAAATAGGCCCCAATCCATTGGTTAGAATTAATATTTCGGAATAGGTATTTAATTATAAGATCTATGATCAATTTTTAACATAACTACATGAAAAGTTTTTAAAAAATATTAAAACTTAATTTTTAAAAAATCAAAAACCAAAAAGTGCCCGAAATTTTATCTCACAAAAGTCTTCGTACACTTTATAAAATGTCTATTATGTTATTGAATAATCTAACTTTTGATTAAGTTATTAATTAGTAGAATATCATACAGTATTCATAACACCTTTTAAACGTCTGAGAATAGATTTCATTCTTTTTCTTTCTTTTTTTTGCGTAATTTCTGAGTAAGTGTTCAACCACACTTCGAGTCTTACTGTTTCTAGCTCTATTTTCGTTTTAAAGCCCTATTTTCGTAATCTAGCCTCCAGATATCTCTAAATACGTTACATTAAATTAAAATCTGGAGTTTGAGGGGGTATTTTCTAAACTTTAGGACATTTTTCGAGGCACTAGACGCAACCGTTGAAAACCGTGTGCTTCTTATCGTTATCTTGATAAGAAACAAAGTTATTTCTAGTAACCAAAATTTTGGCTAAGATTTCAAAATTGGTTTTTAAAATATTTAAAGGAACAGCATGATTCATTATTTCATCAAAAAATTACAAACTACCAAGTCCTGATGCTGATATGCACCTTCACACTAGAGTACCTCCACCGTCCTGATTAACTGATCCAAATAAGTTCTTAAGATTAAGTTCTTAATTTTTTTTTCTACTTACAGTTATACAACAATTTAACCAAAAATGTTGAATTAATTTTTATCTGTAAGTAAGACGAGATTCTAAAACGTTTTTAGCTTATTTATCATTGATTTTGCGACGAAAAGCGTAGCTTTCTGTTTTTCGCATGACCAAGAAAATTTCTGCGGGAAGAGGTCCCATTTAATCCAGCTAAGCAGAGAACTTGGCGAACAATTTTAAGTGAAAATTAAATGTAAAATGTTTCATTCATCTCTGCAGAAACTTTTACAGCACTCAAATGTGTATTTTGCATAAATTTTTTAACTTTAAATCTCCGATCATTTTGTCAACTTTGCCAGTTGACCTTTTCTTACCTTGTTTTCGGTCCGATTCCTTTCTTTAAAGCATTTTATCAAGCACTTTACAATACAAACAAATAAATTAATGAATTTAGAGACATTTTAAACCAATTTACCACTACTGTAAGGAAAAAAAATTCAAATTTTGAATGGTGTTTGAGGTTTTTTACGAATACCAGCCATTTTACAGTAATAAGCACAATATTAAGGAGCAAATAAACAAAAAATTAAAACCAAATGACTTAAAAGGGTCAACACAATGCAAAAATATTAATAAAACGGCATATGATAATTTTAATCATGAATTTATTCGAAAATATTCGAGTGTACGATAACTTTTGTAGCGTGTTATTTCTCTGTCTCTTCGTTTTCTGACTCATTTCAAAAAGAAGATGCGTCAATATTTTGAAAAAACCAATGGGTTGTATTTAGAATGACATAGAAATGATGTGAAAAAATATTTGACTTCATATTCGAATTCAGTTTCGAGTTATTTTGGTTTTACCAAAAAATTTCAAAGTGTACGAACACTTTTGGGAGCCACTGTATATACACGTAAATTTATGTTTTAAATATTAATTAAGTAGTAAAGTATTAGTAGTAGTAAAATAGTAGTTAAGTTTTAGTGTAAATTTAAGTTCTAGTTTATTCCTTCAGCAATTCTGCACATTTAATCAGTAACATTTTATAAAATTTAATCAATATAAACTTGTAAATTTAATCTATTCATAAAAAAAAGTTTTAAAAAACTTATTTATTTTTTAGGTAAAGTATAAAAAGGCATCAAATAATGAAAACAATAATTCCTATCTAAATTACAAATGCTAAAAATATCAGCAAGTATGAAATTCATATAAATGATATCTACTCTCTAGTGGTGCAGAAAGCATTTAATCTTCCGAATTGCGTATCGTTTATCAATCTCTCTACCGATATATAACAGTTCTTTTATTCATAAACGGAGGCGAAGAACTCAAGCAGCAATGAAGCGTTATTTTTCACGCCTGTGTAGGTTTCCTGAATAAGCGTCAAACTACTGTTCAGTGATAAAATTATCAAACTACTTCTAACGTCAGTTGCCAAGCATTTTCGTCTTTCTGGGAAAGATAATATATAGCTTTTTCGAGATAGAATAATCAACGACTGTAAAAATTCTTCATTTCTTTCTCGGTGTGGCTGTTTTTAGATTTGGTTTGCAAATAAGTTGAGTTTGGAAACTTACACAACTAATTTTTCGTTTTTGCTTCAATATCAAGTTTTATTCCGGAGAAAAAAGAATTAAATGAAGAAAGATCAAAAATTTCTTACAATGGGCAGTTTCAATAAAAAATTTCCATTTTTGGAAATATTTTCTTATTAACTTATTTTCTTTGTAATGTTATATTTTCAAACTTATTACAGTCAAACCCGCTTAAGAAAATCGGTTAAAAGAATATCCCGCTTAATGCGATACATTTTCACTGTATCAAACCGTTGATGTCTATTATTTTAACCCTGTTTAATTTAATATCCTGCTTATTAGAGTACTTTTTCGTGTAAAATCGGCTATTCCATTGAGCGAGCTCGACTGTACATAGAAAAATTGGAATAAACTTAATCAATGGGGGGAAACATATAACTAGAACAGAGGGCAAACTAGAGAGATTTGACTCATCATCTCTTTTTCATATTTAAGCATTTATTTTACTGATGAGCACTAAATGGCAGTATGGTATCAAATAAAATTTTCAGTTGATTCTATTTTATAGCCATTTTAAAGTAAAATCAAGAAACAATCATATATAATCCGCCCCATTTAATTTAATTTGGTAGTGTTGCAACATTCAACTAGCTTTGAAAAGATGTTTTAATGCAAATGAAAGAAGTTTTTGGTCTTACGTTGCAATTAGTCCCTTGATACATAGCCCTTTACAGAACTACCTGTTAATTCGTATTCTTATTCAAGCAAAACAAAGCTAAAACTTGCTTTTCTCCTTTGTTAGCAAATTTATTGAGATAATCAACCCATCTCTAATTTTCTTAGTTATTTACTAGTCTATATTTTATCGTAACTGAAGTACCTTTTATTTTGTAGTATGAAAATCAATAAAATAAGGTTCTTGAAAAGTTAAATATGGTAGAAAACGTATCATATCAAGGCTTTTCAGATTAGTCTTTTTCGTATTAAGAAAAAGACCAGAAACAACCAAAACTAAAAATTAGGTTTGTCTTCAGAGAATAAATGTGAGCATGAATAAATTCTCACTTCAAGAACTGTAAGTAAACATTTAAAAGACTTCCTAGCATTGAGAAGGAATACTAATGGAGGGAGCCATAGCAAATGTCTCAGTGAAATAAGCTTGGGAACCAATGTTTCCCAGGTCAGGTGACTTGTTTGGCTGGGAAGTTGTCACGTTTTGGCACGCAATCGCTCTTTTGGCATTAAATATTTTTCAGATGACGCGACGGCGCTTATTATGAAGTCGGGACTACAAATCAGAGCAACTCTGGCTCCAACTCCTTTACCGCATAATAATAAATAAATAAACAAATAACGGATACAAATACAGGCCTATCATTCAAACTCCCTCTCCCCACTTCTTTCCGGATTTTAAAATATAATGTAACTGCATTTTTCATGTATTTTGATGTTTATTCCCTCGAGCATGTACAAATAGTTTATAGTGTTCTGTTATTGACTGAAAATTTATGGATTCATATGTATTGTAATCAATATTTTGAAATGATTTCATACGCAGGCATACTAGTATTTAAATTGAAGCATAAAAATATCAAATCTTTATTCTTGCGCATCTGCTGTTCACAGAAGCTTGGCGAGAAGATACTCGCCAACAAAGCAAATGTACACAAAATGCTTAAGAGCCGTTAAAATAATTACTAGTTAAGTAAAATATGTTTTTATGGAACTAAAATGTTATTTACACTCAAGATATACAATGTTTTATAACTTTTATAGGTAAAATAAGTACAAAAATTTAAAAACTAGAGGCAACTGCTGAAAATGTACTCGTTGAATGCATATAAATGTAATTTTTTCTTTATTTAGAAGTAAAAAACATTCGTACATGCTAGGGAAAAGTTACTGGACCTCCTGGTGTGGCTTTTTCCTCACAGTTTACAATGCTAGAATACTACACTATTACTATAAATCAAATTTTTCCCTTCTACAGTTAAAGGTTGTTATCATACATGGCTTCAGCTGATGAAAACTTCTTCAGCGGTTACGATCAACTCGAAATTGCTCCCCAGGTCACATGGTACTGTTGCCGTATCGGGATAGTAGGGTTGCACTCTCTCCATCTATTCCTTCTCAATGCTTCCTAGCAACTATTGTATCATTAGAATCTGGGATATTTTGTAAAATGTATAACCATCTAAAATTTCTTGTATTATATTGGTTGCTCCACAAAAGTAAATAAACATGAATTTCCTGTAAATTTTGTTAGAAGATACGATGCATGTATCTCAATTTTATTTGTCTTGGAAAAGATGATGATGTAGCAATGTCCAAATCAGATGTCATGAGCTTCCTCATACATCGATCAGTGAAAGAAAGGAAGCAGTTGCCTTGAAAATTAAATTTAACTGTGACATTTCTAGCAATCATAATATTCACTAATTCGAATTTAATTCGTTTAATGATTTCTGGAATTTCTTTTTGATGTAACTATTTCAGCAGCATGTTTTTTTAAAGTGAAAACTTCTTTAGGCGCATTGAGAATTTTTCAGGTGGGGAAAAACCATTCGTTTCGCGACACCGAAAGACCGTCACCTCACCAACATTAGGAATACAGCGCATGAGCAGCTTCTCCTTGCTCTTTTACTTGCGATTTTTTTGTTAAGATTACGAGGCTCAGTGGCGCGATCAGCAGCGCGTCAGTCTCAATTACCGAAGTCATGAATTTGATCCTCACCCTTATATAACATTTTTAAGTGAAAACTTCTTTAGGCGCGCTGGGTATTTTTTGAGATGAGAAAAAACAATGTTTTTGATATCGGTGAGACATTGCGTTTGCCGTTCACACTCTGAAAATTTGACAGCTAATTTTAATGGTTGCGGTTTATATTTCGCCGGATAAATCTTTAAGCGAAATACGAGAATTTATGTATGAAAATTTATTTTTTTATTCTAAAGACGCTTTTGCATTACTTCAAGAAAAAATTGGGAGTAGCTTGGATAGTTTGCCAATGAGTTTGAGTGGGGATTTCAACATCAACTTTCTAATCTACTATCTTTCAAATCTATCATTAATTGAAATGTTGAAAGGATAATTTAATTTAACGGTGTCCAATGATTGCAATCTTAACACAACGATTTATAAAACTGCATTTGATGCAGTCTTTGAAATATAATTAAATAGATTCAAATCAAAGTTTATTTCCTATTTTAGTTAACATAAATTTATAGTATAAGTTTTGGAATGTAATAATAATAATGATGATGATGGTGATCAGGGAGTATTAAAATCATGATATTGAATGTGAATGATATATGTGAAATAGAAAAGATAAAAAAACTGGAATGTTTTGATTTAAATCACATTTAAAAAAAAATTAAATCTGATTTTTTTTTTAACCCCAAATTATCTGGCATGCCTCAAAATTCGAACTTCCCGGCATGCTGGTCAATCTCACGGCATGTCGGCTTATAGTAAATTGATTACGTGGAAAGTTCAGTATGTGTGTTCTTTATTATTTTTATGAATGGAAAACTGAAACCACAAACTAAAAATTCATTTTCAAATATTTCCTATGTTTGCATGAATATTCACTTTATAAACGAACTGAAACAGTACGAACCAAAATGTATATAATTGATGCTCGGATTGCTGATAAAAGTAAAAACTAGACTGTAGCTGATATTTTGAATCTACAATTTATAAAATTTTAATTTTTGAAACTACAATTAATTTTAAACTAAAATTTAACACACACCACACACGCACACAAACACAACAAATTTATTTTGAAGTTTTAAGTTTTTACTTCTGTCAGTAGTCCCATGACTGGCTTATTTTTTAATTTTTCATCTCTGTGGGACGAACCTCCTACAAATGGGAAGAACTCTCGAAAGTTACTAATATAATACTTAATATCTTATTGAAATAAAAAACAATAATGTTAAAAATTCGCAGATATCTTTAAAAAACACAAGAAGACAGTTTGAAAATTTTCAAATGGTTAGAAAAGTACTATTTTTTTTTTTTTTTTGTAAAGAGCGGATCAAACCTCCCTAGTTTCCTATACAGATTACTAAAAATTAAGATTCATGATTTTTAGAAGACTTTTTTTTACTAAAAAAATTGCAAATAACTGTTTCAGTACGGCGATTGTTTGCAATAAAGAGATTCTTTAAGGTAAAATATATCTTTAATTTTTTCGAAACTTACATCATTTTTAAAAACACTGAACTTTATATTCCAGCGTAATTCATTTAAAGAAAAATGCATTTCACTAATATACGTAATATTACGATTTAAGGAATAAAGTTTTTCAGAAATTGCAAGTTATTTGAAAAACACAAAAATTCTTTTGTTACATTTCTCCATTTTCTTGCTCTGCAGGGGATAGTTTTTTACAAACATATTTTTTCTTCAAAAACAGTCATGCAGTTTTTATCGCATATACACAGGACCGTCGCTGTAGGGGGGTGAGAGGGGTGTCTCACCCTCCCAATGATTTCATCCAGTCGGCAAAATGAGTTCGAGTCGGCATTTTCAATATTTCGGAATTCCAAAGCATTCATTAATAAAAAAATTAAAAAAGAAAAGTCAACAAAGTTCCTTCGGCATTCTTTCGCCGACTGTTTTCTTTAGCGCGTCATTTTGAGGGGCTTTGACTGGTCCGTGAGAAATATGGCACGGCTCAATCGTCAAATTAACCAGAATCGGTATTTTTGACTTTTTAGTTTCGGCATTCACGAAAAGTTTGATTTTTTAAAAAATGTAGTACACATGGTACACAGATTTATAAAGAATAATAAGCATTGACAGGAGAAAAAAAAATATGAACAGTTTGTGCGGGCATACCATGTTTGACAGTGCTTCATGTTCATTCTGATAAATTCTTTTTTCAGACAGGATCATTTTTTTCAACTGCTCATTATATGCCGATTGCTTATTTTCCCGACACAATAAGCGCCCATTGAGAAATTTCATTTAGAGTCGGCATTTTTTAATCTTTTTCAATTGATTCTGGATTTAAAATCTTTGAGTAAAGTAATATACAGCTTGACATGTGCACTTTTTCACCATCATAAGGCAAAATCAAAAACATAAATAGTTTGGATAGGCATGTCTTTGTGTATCTCGTGAAAGATACAATCAATTAGCCGACAGCTAATTGCACTGCATTCTCAATTTTCCAGCAGTTACTTCAACAAAATTTGATTTTGCCGATACTGTATCCAGGGACGCCCCGAACTGAAAATTTTGGGAAATTCTCACCTTGGGGGGAAATTTTAATTTGCCGAATGATAAAATAAGGGTATGCAATATGCACCAATGAGATGGGATACTCGGGAATATAAAAATTGCAATAATGTCTCCAAATTTGCCAAATTTTCTGACGAAATTTGCCAAATGAGGACATTTCGAGAGGTCACAGAGACCTCCCGTTGGGGTGCCTATAACTATCTTAGTCGGCAATTTCAGTTATAATCAGCTTTTTATTTTTAGAGCTAATTCTGAATTCCCATATCTTTGGTCATATTTTTTTCCATTTTAACAGTTTTAAATTGCAAAGAACAAATTTTTCGCTAAAACAAGGCTGAATTTCATTTTAGTGTTTATTTTCTAAAGGTTAGAAAGAAAATGTAATCTAAAAATATTTAGAAATATTCGGGAATCTGTATTACACATTAAGATACTTAACTATGAGCAACCACGATTTATTTTTCAAACATTTTTATTTATCTTTTTTTTTTTTTTTTTTTTTCAAAATAATTATCCAGTTGGGCCGTCGACTCATTTATAAAATTGTATCGTTGATAAAAACCACAGCAAAGTGGGAAAAATTCACGGGGTGCTGAAATGAAAAACAAATTATAAAATATTACAAAACAAAGTCACATTGGTAGATATAAAATGTTAGATTTTGAAACAAACTATTCAGCACTTATTTCCGCATTTTCTAGGCTGACGGGTAAAAATCGAAATAGCACAGACGCCTATTTGTCGACCAAAGAAGTGTATTGTGTCGTGATAACTAGTAACAAGAGAACAGAACATTAGTCCGTCTATTGTAGCATTCGAAAATGCCGCCGAGTAGACGGCGATGACTGCGGTGACACTAGAAACGTCGGGCCTTCAGGGTCTTTTCTTTTTAGAATCTTTCTCTGGAACTAGGAGCTCGAGCAGGGACGTAACTAGGTCATTTTCGAGCAGGGGCAAAACCTCGTTTCGGCGACCCTCCTTACTCCCCATAAAAATAAATATCAAAAAGTTATTATTTTAAAAATATAAATTTAAATTAGGCAGTGATAAGGAGGCCGCATGTGTTGATAAGCCTATAAATGCGACTTTTACGTATTTATAAGTTTTTATACAGTTTTATCACTGGATTGCATTTTTTAAAATTTCGATAGTGGGTAAAAATCATTAAATATTTCATTTATTATTTTACATATGAAGTTTTTCAAGGTAAACTATTTTGTATTTCGACAAGAGAGTAATTAGAAACTTGTTGCATTATTTTTTCTTTTTTTTTATCGGGTGACTCTGCCCCCTGTTCGCTGACGCATATCAACCCCCGAAGATTGCTTCGCAGCCTTATTTGATTCACGAAGATTTAAATTGTCTGTCAGAAAGAATCAGATTGAAAAACATGTTACGAGTTCCGTTTCGAACAAAGTGAAAATTCCCCTCTCCCCCTCCCATAGAAAATAGAGTTTAAGTGAAGAGCTAATTTTTTGAACGCAATCCCACTCCTACCCGAAAATATAAAAATAATTTGATTGAAATATGCATAAATGAGATGATATTTGAAAAAAATAATCGCTTTGAAGAGCATTTTCCCTCGTCCCAAACTAACTCGAACCAATTTCCACAGCTATAGGCGCTAGTGCTAAAGGGGCTCCTGAGCATTGCAGAACGGCAGTTTTGTACGTTTGAAAAACTGCTTTTAAGTTCGTGGTCTCTAATAAGATATTTTGCTCTTTAGCTCCGGACTGAACATAGGACTTTTCGCTAAAATAGAAACCTGATGTTCTAATTTGTTGATAAAATTGTTACAAGCTTTATTTGATGCAGAAAAAATCTTTTTGGAACAACATGAAATATTGAGGAATGTGAGAAATCTTTCATCCCTCGAAAGGCAATTTATGTAAAATTTAGCTTAAAAAATTAATTACAAAAAAGAAAACTAATTAGAAATTTAAAGTAAACAACCCCAGGTTCAAATCTTTGGGGCTCGAAGTAGTTTTATACAAAATTTTAAGGCTAGGTGCTCTGAGGTCTCCTGGACGCAGGCTCGCCACAGGCATATTTTCACAATTTCTTTGACGTTACTTTTTTTTTTTTAATGTATCGAGATGCGAATTTAAAATTACCACTTTAAATATGAAAACAATAAAACAGAAATGTTTTCAATGATTTATTTTTAAGTATTTATATTATGCTACTATGAAGAAATTTGTAAGAAAAATAACAGTATTCAACTATATGTCGCAACAACGTGTGAAAAATTTTTTACTCCGATGAAAAGTTTAGTGGGCTATTTGTTTTTGTTTCTCACATGAAATTAATTGAATATTGCCACTACTTAGTATATAGATTTTAATCCAACAACTTACAATAGCTCGAACTGAACATATTGTCTTATTTAAACATTACCTTGAAAATTTTATATGCAACACATTTTATATTGTCGAAATTTGTATAGTTAAATATTAATTATTGCAAGAGATGTTTTATATAAAGGACGCACGTTCCCCACCTCTGGTATTTAGTTATACATCTGAAAAACATTTCTTAGAAAAACAAATACCTAATGTGCTTCATATCAAAACTCTTTCTATTAACCTTAAAAAAAAAAAAAATTCTTTTCAGGTTATTTCTATTTATAGTACAACCTTATTTATCTGGACTAACTTGGGCCGAAGGCAATTTGAATAAACGAAAATCCGGATAGTACGGATAATAAGCAGTAATTAATTCGCAAATAAGAAGACATCTTTTATTAGCAGGGGAAAACGATCTTTTGCAGCAAAATTACATATAATTGTTACTCGCAAATACTTGGTCATTAATAGTTCAGCTGGCAGTGGTGTCAGACTGACACTCCAAATACGTCACGTAGTTCATTAGATGACTATAATTTGTTGCACCACCTATATATAGCAGTTGTGTATTTTTCAAAATAAGCGAATATTTGGCACATTTATAGTTTCGTTCTTGCTATCATTAATTTAGAATTATCATTTAGTGAATATATTTTTTAACTCTACAAATTTGATCCGGATAAGCCGGATGTCTGGATAAACGGGAGCAAGATAAATGAGGTTCTACTGTAAATATAAATATGCATCAAAAGTACCAAAGCAAAATTTGAGAGGTGTAAAAAGTAGTTGATTTCTAACACATTAATTGAAGTACATGATTTAAGCATATTTAAAATATTGTGTGGGTAGCAAAAATATGTCGAAATTAAGTCTAAAATTTCTCATTTTAGCTGAATTTATGTCTAAAAACCTTAGAATTCAATAAACAAAAATGAGCAGCCTCTCGCTCTTTAAATTGAATCTCCATTATTATAGTGCGAGATTTTTCCCCAAGAATGAAAAAAATTGTAAACTAAACTAGGCCAATGGAACAGTGTAACGATTTCCCCTTAGGCCAATGGGGTAGACAAGCTCTCGTCAATGTAAATGAGAGGAAGACATCATGTTGGCAGCTTCATGACGTTTAATTGTATAAAAATGAGATTTGAGCATTTCCGCTGTTTTGTACTTCTCATAGCTTCGCTCCTATATTCCTCCTCCGAGAGAGAGGTTCTTTAAATAAGATATAACAAGAACTGGTCACTCTAAGAAAATACTTTCATGCTATTTACTGCGCCATCCTCGCTCTCTTGTGGTCTATCTTCACCACTCTTTATCCCATTAAACCATGCAAGCTTTCTGCCTGCGCCCGCGCTGAGTTTTTTTTTTTTTTTTTTTGGATTTCTAATAATTTGTTCTTTTTTTCGTGTTTTTCCAAAAATTAATTTGAGCATTTACTTTGTCAGTTTAGCGCCCCTAAAATCTGGCGCCCGGGGCACAAGCTCCGTCTGCCCCCCTCTAGTTACGTCCCTGAGCTCGAGGGAAAATTAGGGAAGTCTTGGATCAGTTTGTTGTGTGCTGTTGATTTTGGGCCTTTTGTCGTGCTATGCAAACTTTCCGTCAGAAAAAGAAATTGGTTATTGGTGCTGGAGCTCTGATGATATAAGTGGCATGATGTTTTTCCTGCCTTTTTGCTGGCTGCATCATGGGCATCAGGCATTAGAAAAGTAGAAGACCTGAGTAATTATTCTATCAGAGCTATTTTGTTTATTCGGCACTCTGAACTGCCCAACAAAAAAGAAGACTAGTTGAAGTTTTGAACTTCATTCGCATGTGAATGAGCAATATTGTGGCAAGTAAGGGAAAAACTGAAAGCATTTGATCATACTTTGAGCTTAAGAAAAAACATTGAAATGCAGCAGAAAAGGTATGATTATTTTAATGTAATATTTTGAAAGCATTAATTTTAAGATTATCTTTTTTTTATATCTTCCATTAAATAATGAAAAATGAAGTTGTAAGCAGGGTGCTGAGATGGAAAACTGGGTGTAAATCTGCCTGTTACACATTTGCAGGGTATTTTAAAATACCAATACACTCTATTGTGATTCTGTTTATTTTTAAAAAAAAGATAAATACCTCAAAGTTTATGCATGAGTAAATGCTTAAAATATTTTCTCAATTAAGAGACAGAAATACTGAAGTGTTTTCACCTGCCATAGGATTAACAATTCACTTAAATTTACACAGAAAAAGTTTAAAAACATTAAAATTTTTTTTTTTTTCAAAACTTGTTCAGATAAATATGACTTTGATTTCACTCTGTATTGACAGACAGAACTAGATTATTTAGACGCTCTTGACTATCTGCACTACTCCTTTCAATAAAGTTTGAAGTTGTCCCTTTAGCTGCTGCCATAGATTCCGGGAGAGTGGCTTCTATCAAAAGCAGAACGTTAATATTTTAGATTCACATCGAAAATCGTAATTTTAGGCAATTTTTGGTAATGTCGAAAGAGGGTTTTGGGTGCCTCTCGATTTTTTTTTTCAAAATTGAAGTCAGTTTTAGACTATCTTTTTGATATTAGAGGTGTCGAGAACTTCTATCGGAAATATTTAGAAATTGAAGTTTAGTTTTAGATTACCTTTGGATACACAAGGTGAGAGGGGGTGTATCGGGATTTATCTCGGAAAAAATTGAAATCTTAAAAGCGCATGTTCAGGTCCAGGCTATCTTTGATAATAACTTTTGGGAAAGCGAGAATTTTGGAATTTTCTTAAATTGAAATCTTAAAAATACGTCTGAGGCTAATTTTTAATTAAGGTATGTCTCCACAGAATCTTTGGCATTGAAATTTCCAAAGCATAGTTTTACGTTAAGTGCAAAGACCTAAGAGGAGGGGGAAAGGCGCAACCAGAAGGCGGGAGGGGGAATGATAAGTTAAATGATTTTAAAAACTATTCTTAATTATTGAAGAGAAGAAAAGACCACAACTTGTGAAAACAAAGTGATCTTTTATATATATATATATATATATATATGTTGGGGGAAAATCTTAATTCCTTTTAAAAAGAAATCTTTGAATTAAAAATGTTTAATAGCTGCTGCTCATTGTTAAGCTAAGTCTCCCCCTTCCACATGCTATTTCTTCCCCCTTTTTTTTTTTTAAATCTCTTTTCTGGTTCGTCTGAAAATAAGAAGGTCTTCAAAATGCTACTCCTCCGAAGCGATCCACACCACACACAAACACCGAAAGCCTTATGGAGCATCTGAAATCTCGTTTCCAGCTCTTCAGTTTCCGCCCTTCCTTATCAGTTCTTTTTTTTTTTTTTTTTTTCAAATGTGCCCGCCCCCCACCCCTAAAACTTTTTTCTAGTTCTGCCACTGCTGTCGGCAAAAAATTTGGAGTCAGTCGGCAAAATCAGTTTCAACACCCCCCCCCAAGCGAATGCACCTGGCGACGGCCCTGCATATACAGGGTGTTCTGTTTTAACCTGCAAGACCTTTGCTTTCGCAACCGTTAGTCCTAGATGTATACTTCCAATTGCAAAAATTTTCAAAATCAGATGCTGAGTTAAGATATTGAAAGTTTGAAGTGAAAATAAAAATAAATAAAAAAATACAAAATTTAACTTTTTATACGGACTCCAGGTTCCCTAACTTATGTTTAGGGAAATAATTTTCATTGACAAATAATTCCAACGCAAAAAGTTTGAAATTAATACGACCAATATTCACCGAGATATGAAACCCAGCGTTTTGTGACTTAGACCACTTTTCACTCACCGTCAATTACACTTTTTAGGGGAAAGTGTAGCGAGCGGTTAACAAGTGTTTGAAATCATATGTTTGCATAGAGTGTGGTTTTTTAAATTGCTCGAAGTCTTGTTGGGTGTTTTTGCGTATCACGGCATAAAATTTGCATTTATTTTTGAATATCCATGAAAAATATAAACACTTTGTTTTTCTTACTTAAACGACTTGTCATTCTTTCGGAAGTGCGATAAGTTCTAATCTCACCTTCTGCATGGTCCCTTAAAACTTTGAACTGGAATTTTTCCTTGAGTTTTGGTCGCACAAATGTCAAGTGTTTTGTGTCTGTAATAGTTGTTAATGGAGATAATTTCTCTAAATATTAGTTGGGGGCCCTAGGGCCCGTATAAAAAGTTAAGTTTTGTAATTTTTTGAATCATTTCTATTTTTGCTTCAAGCTTTTAATATGTTAACTCTGCATCTGATTTTAAACATTTTTGCAATTGAAAGTATACATCTAGGACTAACGGTTGCGAAAATAAAGGTCTTGCAGGTTAAAACGGAACACCCTGTATACATACTTAAATATAAGCAATAATTGTCTGTGACAAAGTCAGTGCATCTTCCATGACATAATTACGAAATTTCGCAACACTTAACACACAAATAAAATTTAAATAAATACGATACCGTAAACACTGGATACTTTGGCCCTGGGTCCTTCTTTGGGCCTAAATGAAAAAAAAAAAAAAAAAAAGATACAACGTGCTCTGTCAACCATCAGGGCGTAATTTTTTAAACATATTTTTACATATTCCATTACACTAAAAATATTGTGTGACCTTACTCCTTAAAATCGGTAGCAGCTTAACTGCCTCCATTGCTCTGGAGTAACTAACTGATATAACTGGTGTCAAGTTACGCATTGCTTGTGGAAGGTTGCACCATGGGAAATGTAACTATAGCGTAACGTCTCACTCATTTCTACGTTTGGTTACGCTAAAATGCTCTGTACGTTTACAAAAATTTAGCTTTCATCTGAGTTTCTTGAACGATTTATCAATTTCATGTTTTTTAACAATTAATGTACTAGAATTATTTATTTATTTTAACATACAAACAAAACATTATTATTGCGCTAAGACAGGAAATGATCTGAGTGGGGTTCGAACCCAGAACACAAATCTCAGACAGATCACAGAGCAAGAGCTTTTACCTCCCAGCCACCCAGGACTGTTTCGCAAATAAGAGTTTTGCTGCTCTGAACCTATTCTAATCCTTACGCATGCGCTTTGAATTCTACTGAAACCATAGTGCAAGATTCCTCAAACAATTTGAAGTTATAAAAAAATGATGATACACGCTTCTAAGTTCGTGTAAGGTTACACCCATTGAGAAGAGATAAAATGGAGGGAGTGAAGACTTTCTTTCATGAAACCAAGACCCCAAGTCACGTGATAGATTTAAAAGAAAACACTGGACGAAACCAAGTTTCTTTCGCTTGTTTCACGCAAAACGTGCCAAACATTCGTTGTTGCCGAGTCACGTGATTTGGGATTTTTGGGTCAGGTTTTGCTAAGCCAATGATTCTACTTGCTCCCTCCATTTTAATTCTTGCTCTAATGTTACACCCATTAATACTGGTAACCTTGCACTTTTGTCTTTAGTGTAGAGAGCATCCACTATCAATAAACAAAAGAAAGAGTATCGGATTTAATAATGTTTGCAGTAAAATATCGGTCTTTGAATGTTGTAAATGCATCTCTATCTGAAGGATGTGCAATGTTTATCAATATAAACTACTCTAAATATAATATTTCTTTTATCAATGAATTTAGTGACGAAAGCATCAGAAAAGTAAGTGAAAAGCTATTCTTCATTGCTGCATAGGTTTTTACGAAAAGTTATTGTTATAGGGCGATAATATCAAGCTTTCGTGCTTTGTGTTACAGCCTTTGCAGCTTATTTTACAATCGCTTATTGGTCTCGCTCAGATCAATGAAATGGATGGCTTCTGAGATAGGATAAAATAAACGATTTAAAAATCGATTTGATGCTTGTTCAAAGCTCCCGAAAACTTGATATTTTGCATCACATTTTTACCTTGAAACAGACACGGGACATAAATTATCTTAGAAACAATAATCGATTTTAATTAGAGCCTGCAGTGTAAACGTAGCAGATTAAGAAAACGTTGATAGTTTTTTGACTGAAACTGAGAGCTTCTGCTTTTGAATAATAATTTGATTTGTCTTTTCGTAATTGGTGTAAATATTTTTCATAAAATGAGCAGTTGCTGAATATTTTAAGTTAGTTTCAATTTTGCACACAACCATATTTAACCAAAACATTTCAATTTTTTTAATTACACTACCGCTCATTAATTTCATTACATTTGCAAAAACTTCCATTTTTACAATTTCTTCTTCTAAAACGAGACCACTTGTTCTGCCACTTTTCTCACATAAAAGGCATCCTTTTGCTGTCCTTTTCTATTAAATAATTATATCACCCATGCATTTAGACGACCAGTGACAAATTAAAGGAAAGAAAAACGCTTTTGAATTTATTTCCTCGTATTTAGCAGGGAATGAGAAGTAAATTTCAGAAACTAGATTACTTCTTATGTAACAATACGATTTTTGTGAAAGTATCACTTCTGTTCACAAAGAATCATTCAATTCTTTCTAAAATAACAATTTTGTTTGCATGTTTTTGGCTCATAACGCGCAAACATTTCCGTACCATACTTTCCTAAAACTTGATAGCATATAAGAGAATCATCATACTAATATTTAACCCCTTCAGTCGGAGTTGTGAAAAGCTTAACCAACTGTGTTCATTTTTGGTACACAGTGCATGGAAAAGAGTATCTAAGTAACAAAATTTCAAGTTTCTAGAAAAAAATTAAAACAGTTGTGAAACGTTCAATATTCCGGACTAATATTTTTGAAATTAATATTTCAGATGAAGAAAAGATAAAAATATCAAATAAACTACATCGTAAAATGTTCTCGAAACAACTATAAAACATAATATAAGCATTTGAAATAAATAATAAAAAATATATATTAAAAAAAAAAAAAAACATCGCCTTTGCGACGAGAATTCATGGTTGGAAAAATTAACCACTCTCTATCTTCTAATCCCTACATGTTAATGTATCTTAAGAATAACTATGAGAGCCAGTTTAAGAGATGGTGGTAAGTATTCCTGGATTTTTTTGTTACAAGTAATTAACAGGCAGATACCTGGAAAAATATATCTTTTCAAAATAGATGAGTTAGGAAATTCTGTTGAAATGATTTGATTCGCAATGTTTGTTTTGAAACCAAGACCCTTGTCAAAAAAATTTTACGTGGATGTGCGAGAGGGCTATAGATTTTTCCAACAACGCTGTGCATCATTCATATGAATTCCTAAATTCCCTTCACTCCTCAGGACTTCTCTTCATGCTTTTAAAAACTATGGCAATGTCCCAATATTTTTTTCCGCAACTTCAATTTGTCTAATTTATGCAATGGAATTGGATCCCAATTAAATTCACTACGGAATAATATGATTTCGAGTATTGTTTTTACAGCACCAGCAGTAGACTCATATTTCTTGTATCCCCATGGTCTCTGTATATTTTCTCTACCAATTTGAGCGATTACAATGTGTTATGCCATCACCATCATCAAATCTAAAGCTTAAACGTACAACTATACTATACGTAACCCAACGTTACTTACGAGAAGATTGTATTGTTCAGTGTGAATTATATGTTAGTCTCTCTTGATAAAGAAATGTGGAAAATCTATTTGTTTAAAACCTCATAAAAAGGAAACAAAACTGTTGCTTACTATTAAATGCTAAACAAAAAAATACCTGCATATTATTTATTTTGGAAATAAAGCTTTTTAACCCGAACAAGATCGAGACTGGCCGTTAGGAATCTGTAAAATACTGTACCATGCGATTTTCAATGAAAGATGATAAAAAAAAAGCATTTTGTTTCTTCAATTTGCTTAATAGTCCTTAAATGCAGGGATGACGTATTTATTTTGAAAAATGACATTTTTTACACAAGTCCCTTCTCCGTTAAATATCTATTGTTGTGTTATACCCCTGCACCTCTAAATGAAACGAAACGTGTTCGTATTGGGGGCAGAAAAACATTGTCTATCACTTAACTTCAAAGAACTCCTCTCCTATGAGGTACCTCATATTTGTAATAAATTAATTCTTCCATAAAGTTAGTCACTTGGTTCAGTTGAAAAAATCAATCTATCCCTCCTTTCTCCTACAAAAACATAAAATTAAATTTTAAAAAGTTAAAATATCTAAAATACGTATTATATATCTCGTCTTGAAACCTACATCGACTAGTACTTTCCTACGGTGGAGTTAGTGTCCATAAATATTTGAAAATTAATGAAAAGTCATTTGTCTTTAAGACTATGAATTTTATGTTATACTCGCTACAGCTGAGAGGAACTATATTTCACGTAACTAAAATTAATTATTATGATGTAAAAATATGCTTATTGTATGCGTAAAACGCTTGAACTTCGATGTGTCACAGTTATAAGTCCACGTCTTTGCTTCCAAGATTTAGAAAATTGCATAATAAAACACATTTTGATGCCATTGATTCTGAACATATAATTTCTATATCATTACTGGAATAGTTAGGATACCAGAAATTCTTCTAGAAAAAGCGTTTAGACGCTTTTTTTTTTCTGTTTCTGCTTTGACTTTTTCTGTCAGTTTGTATTTTCCTTATTTTTTCAACATTAAAAAGATACATCTCCCACAACTTGTATTCCGTGATGATAGATGATTTTTATTGCTTTTCTTGAGACATGCTTTTAGATTTTTTTACCAATTATTACAAAGGAAACCAAGTTTGACATTATTCTAAAATATTATAGTTCTATGCTTCTACTTTTAATACCGGCTTTACATGTATAAGAAAATAATTTGAAGATAAGTGATTTTTTTTTAATCATTCAAAGCATGTAATTCAGAAGCAATGATACCTTATTTCTTTGTTATAATTCTGTTAACCATTTTGTTTTTGATTTTTAACAGAACACGTTTCAACAAATGTTCACTTAGGTTTCCATTGCTTGTTAACGCCATTTATTAGAAGTTGTTATACGTTCAAAGGTTTTTGAATTATCGTCCTTAAAAAATTGGAGCTTTTTTATGATTTTTTTTTTTTTGTTTTGTTTTGTTTTTGTTTTATGTGATATTTTTGGGCTAATGATGTTCACTGCAGATGTTGTTGATTTTAGGACAAGCAAACTTTTTTTTCTACTTTGACCTTAATATCTTTAATTGACTTTTTTCTCTCTTTTCGTTCCTTTAAAGTATCAATAAGCAAAAAAAATGTACGAACCTAATCATGCTTAATAAGAATCTCTAGTTCTCAGAGTACAAATTTTTAAATAATTACAAATATAGTTAATTGTACTGCCGTTGACTGGTACACGGCAGTATCTGCAGAAATGAGTTTGAAGGGTATATTTGAAGAAACGCGTTTTGAATTCCATTCTAACTACAGGGAAAAATTGATTTTTTTTTCAGCGGAAACCAAATAAGCAAGCTTGTACAATAACGCTAACGTACAGTAGATGACAAAAATACAAAGAGATGAAAAATTTGCAGTTACTGCCTAATAACTGCCCACGACACTGCATATATACCTATAAACTATTCGTATTCTCTATATATTTAGAAATAAAGATTATTTTGAAAACACAGTTTCAATTGCAAGCTCCCAGATTTTTGAGAGTAGAAAGTAAAATTGCTACAACCACAGTGTTTTAAGGTGTAAACGATTGTTTTGACCATACTGATGAAGGATATTTCAAAAATCGTTAACTGGGAGAATAAAATAAGAGACAAATCCTTATAGATGACAGCATATGAAAACAATAGACAGGAAAATGATTAAAATGTCTCTAATGCAAACCAAATTAAAAAAAAGAATAATTTTCTCTTTTAGGGGAAAGGTTGTTTAACAAAATATGCGTGCACAAAAGGTATTTAAGTGAACGTGCTACCGTTCTCAGGCTTTTAAGCATGCGTAAATTTTAATATATACTGAATTAAAAGTAATATTGGACAGAATTATCCAAAATTTCAAACGAATGACGGTTTACATTGAGCCATAAAAATAGAGTAATAAAATCAAAGGGAGAAAACAAACTTCTGCAACGAAACAATATCAATACTTTGTCTTGTCATTTTTCCCAGAAAAAAAGCTTCAAACCTTCATACATGGATTCTACCAGCTGTTTATATTCAAGGCTTCTAATACTGTTTCATACCCTCTTCAAAACGGCAATCAGTTCAATACATTATGATGATGGGAACTAGGCCTGGAACATTTGTCTTGAGATTTGACAATGACACGAATTCTCAATCTTAGTAAGATCAGTAGACTGATCAATGTAGCAAATCTAAAAAAAAAAAAAAAAATACACATAAAAAATAAAGTAGTTTATTATAATGCAGTGGCTAAAGGGATATAGAGATTAGTGCAGAGAGAGACTTGAAATTGAACAAAATAAATAATAATTTGTTTAAAAAAAATAATAGATGATTGAATCAATAATAACTTTTTGAATATGTATCACATTTCGTAACCTTCCTGTAATTTTTTAGGGCGTAAAAATACTCCTAGACAATTTTTAGAGGAGTGAAAAAACAAAAAATGTTAAAACCCCGATACTCATCAACTCAATTTCATTAAAAAAAAAAAAACTTCGTAATACGTAAGGCCGGTAAAAACGTTGTAGATGGCAGGTAAAGAAAAGGTATGTATGCTATTTTGAAGTTTCAACATTTAGAGGTCAGTCTTGCATGCCTTCACTTAAAGTAACTGATATCTCTACTTAAAATCAACGTATGTTGACATTAACATTAACACAAGAGTAGCGTTTGAATTTGAGTAAGGAAAAAAAAAGTTTTCCATGTATACTAACACTGCAAATTCAATGTAGGGTAGACCGGGGCACGTTTGCAGTGTCTTTTTTTTCTAAACGAATTATAACTGGAGAGTCAACAGTCATACCACATTGATTTTGCTCCCTAGCAAATATTCTCACAAGTTTTCGAGCATCAGTCGAGCTTCAGATTAAGCATGCGGATATGAAAATATGTCTGCTACCAAGTTGAGTAAATTTGTGTTGAACGTTTTGAAGCTTATTGTGAATAAATAATACTTAGTTAAGAACAAATAATATGTAAAAAAATAGCAGAATTTTATCCTTTTTTGAGAATTGTATTTGTATGAACAAAAAAGTTATTAAATTTCTTTGCACGTTAAAAATACATCCAAACTTGGCGACGAGGCACGTTTACGCACTTTTATTGGGGCACATTTACGCACATTCTTACTGTGTGTTACTACTCTGTTTTACTTCTAAACGGGCCCCGGAAGAATTTTTCACTCTGTACTGTCGCAAACTTTTAGTATTTTCAGGTTATTTAGTTTTGAAAATCACCATTCATTTTGAGTTAAGTGGCAGACTCGTATTTTATAGCTTACAATCATTAATAACTCAGTGTTGTCTTCACGCCTGTTCAGCTTTAACTTTTTCACTATTCATCCTTTTATGCATTTTCTTTATTTTAAAGATGGTAAGACATTACGTTCAAAACACTAACAGACCACGCTAGATGTCAAAATAATGAAAAGGCTTTTTGATGATCCAAGTATTTTTCCCGATAGGACTTCCACATTGTCACATGTGGACCATTTGAAAAAGAACGAAATGGCCCCGAAACCATTTGAAAAAGTAGGACCAAAGCTTAGGAGCCAGGAAAGGAAAAAAAAAGGTTTGCTCACAATTCTAACTGATGCTCCGATTAAAGAAGCCCTCAAACAAAAGCAATTAGAAACTTAAAAAAAACATAATGGGCAGAACAAAACAAAAAGGAGAAATGACATTGAAATTTACATGTTTCTATTGGAGCAGAAAAAGAAGACATCAAAGAAAAATGTATGAAACCAAAACCAGCGACAGAGAAGAAGTTAGTACACTCTGTAAAAAGGAAATTAGTGAACGATTCTGTTTACGAAGTAGACAATTGTGCTTGCATATATTGTTTGAAAGTACAAAACCAATCGAAAAAAGGACAAGACGGGTTCTATGTCTTAGATTTTAATACTCAGTCCCATGAAAAGTATGCGAAAAGAATACTTTATTTTTGCTAGTAAAAATCTAACAGTGATGAAGAAGATGACTAAATGGTTTATGTTTTTAATTAGCAGTAAGCCATATGATTCTAGTTTAGTATATAAAATGTTCTTTAATTATTTGTTATTTTCTTATTTTTAAAGTTCTTTAAGATATATAAAACATTTAAATTTGATTAAATATATATTTCACTTACTCCATGGTATCATTTTTCTATACGTAAACATGCCCCACTCGATGCGCAAACTTGCCCCGTGTTTGGGGTAAGTTTACGCAAGCGACTTCGACTTAAAAAAACATTTTTTTTATGATTAAAATCACAAGCTGAGCATTAACTGAACGTACAAATTTTGACTTCATTAACTGCTTTATAAAACCACAATGTCTAAAATGTCCTGGGTTAAAACATAAAAATTAGAAAACATATTGAAAAACATTCGCGTAAACGTGCCCCAGTCTACCCTACGCATTGAAAACACGTTTGGGAAACTTTCTTTGAAAAAGTGTTCCAGTTACCTAATGTTTTCTGTAATATGTTCTGATATTCAGAAAGTGTACTTAAATGTGCCCTAAATATGATTCTCTTAAGATATTTTACTTAAATGTGCCCAAAATATGGGTCTCTTAAGATATTAGTTCATTTTTTGGGAGCATATTTGAGAACAGTATGGGAACACAGTTAGGTACACTTGTGAAATTATCGATTTCTTTCGTCAAATGAATACATTTTACAGCTTTCTTAAGTACCAGTCAATTCACTCAATATGATGCTTCAAGACTTATTGTTCCAATGAATCGCTGTCGACTGGTGTCGCGATGGCAGTCATAAAGGATGGTCTTCAATGTTTGAAGAATATTCATTGACTGGCTGTGGGATGCATCTTCCGGCGAAGATAGCTGTAAAGTTAACAGAAAAACTACTGGCTCACTAAAATTACTGTTTCCATAAGTGCTGCAAAAATTATGTTACAAAATGTGGTAAAAGAAAAGACAGGCGTATTTTAAAAACATTCTTAAATGCGTATTATCTAAAACTGCGTTAAAAAATGGTTCTAACAAAGAAAAAGTGCTCTGAAAATTGTTCTCATGAAGTGATTTGAAAACCAGTCCAGAAAGTGTAATTCAAAAGTTTAAAAAAGGGGAACAAGTATCCATGTTCAATATGTGTTCAAAAAATGTCTAATGAAGATGAAAATATGTTTCGCTCTTTATTTTTCTAAGCAGGGTTAAAAATAAAAAAAAAACAATAAAAAATAAAATAATGTGAATAAAGCATATTTCGATACAATGTAAATTCTTGAAATTAACGTTTTAAAACACAGCTGCAGTTTTAGTTAACAACAATATGTTAAAAATCCACAAAGATTTTGTTGAAACGCCAGAAGACAATATATTATAGGGTTAAAATTATTTTTAATCTCACAATGTATTTCTCTAAACATTCATATTTTTTTAAAAATATTTCCTAAAACTTAAAAAAGAGAAAAAAAACAGTGCATATTTGTGAGCAGAAGAGAACACACAATGGATTTATTTTTTTGAGAACGTGCATGTTGTCGAAAGCTTACGATGTGATGTGACTGCGTCCTTTCCATAAAGCTCTTTGTTAGAAACTTCTTCAAAACCAATATTACATAAATTGAATTTGAATGGGGTGTGCTACTGGCAGGAACAAGTTGAAAAAGAGAGCAGTTGAGACACAAAAAGCAGAAATTGATCAAATTTCTAAGCAAAAATAGGTTTTTCCATTACTCATAAAAGAGAAAACATTTTTTTCCCTTTACTTTCTTTTCCTTTTTTTTTTTTTTGCAAAATCGTGAATAGTTTTGAAATTACTATTTAAATCCAAGATATTTACGGACTAAAGTTGATATATATATATATATATATATTCCAAAGATACTTTAACAGGTTTTTTGAAAGGGTGTGTACGTATTTTAGTTGGAGAAAAATGATCATTTCACATCAGAAGGGGGGGGGGCGTGGATTTTTTATTAAACAGACTTCCTGTAGATTCTTAGCACAGGCATCGCCGTGCGTGTGCTGCTAGTTTTATAATAATTATATTTTCAAGATTTCTGAATTAGATTTTCGTTTTTTTTTTTTCATTTACACTTCCTACACTGCCCATAGATTTAAAAACGCGACGATTTTGCATATCGATAATGGGGATATGAATGCAAATAATTTTTACGTACTATGTTTTGCTAAACAAAAATATATTGAACCAAAGAATAATGTGTCACGAGGAGTCAGTTCATGAACTTAGTAGTTTCATTTATCTAGTATAATACAGTAAATCTAGTTTAGTTCCAGTTATAAAACGCTTGCGAAAAGCACAATTGCGAACGCACATTGCGTAGCTTACAAAAAAAAAAAAAAAAAACAGATTTTTCTATAAGCAGGATGAATCATGGCAGAGTATTGCGGTACACTAAACAGGAAATGAACAAATCAAATGTTCTAGAACAGTCGCGGTAGCTTATTTAACATTCAAGATTTATCGGCATTCTGATCAGTACACATAACTTTTCCTTTCTCGTCTATATTGACAATTTGTCGCGAGACTTTAAGATTTTATATCGCGATAATGGGTGATAAGTGCAAATGATTTATGCGTCAAAAAACCTGCTTTATTATGCCCCTTTACGCAGATCCACCTATTTGCATGTTTTCATTATGACACTAAAATAATATATTCTGGTGAGAAAACCACTGACTGCACAAAATGTAATCATTTCTCAAGGAAGGTACTGAAATTGTTTTTTCAAATTAAATTTTTGCTATGAACGAGTAATGTTTCAACATTATTTTTTATTTAATAAAAACAATTGAGTGTTGTTAACTAAGAAAATGTTGTAGTAAATGCTAAACGTTGTTATTCTGACATTATTTATCAATACTACTTTTACACCCAGTGCCCCGACTCAATATTTTTTCTTCCAGAGAAAGTTTCACAAATCGGTTTTTCAACTAATCAACACTTTAATGCATAACACATATGAGGAAGTAGGAAGCAACGGAATGTAAGTGGACGTTTTCAGGTTTTGAGAATAACGCGTTTTAAAAATAACTTTCTAGGTAGACTTTCATTGAAAAGTTTTTCTAAGTCATGCTGTATAAATGCACCTACCAGGGCTTTTTAGTACTATCTCTTACCCCTAGACAAAGGAGAGATTTACCTACCATTTGTACTGGTTATCTCCAAATTTTAATTTATCCACTTGCATTCCTTTGCATCTCACTGCCTCATTTTATTTTAACTGAGACTCTTAGAACTGCTTGTGCCAACATCAAAATTATACTTTAGCTTTATTTGAAGTTTGGTAAAAATTTCAATTCCAGCTATAACTTATGAACGTCTCACGTTAAATCTCTCTCTATAAACATAAAAAGTTCGCGAACGGTTTACTTAGCAAAGAAGTAAATAAAAGTAGCATAAATCATTTTTATTTATGAGTTTATACTTAGCTTGAATTTGAAATAGTATCTAATTATGTAAACTTCTCTTCTCTGAATGCATTTTTAATAAAATAAATAAACGTTGTGAACCTGGGAAAGTTATTGCCACACCTCCCATCTTTGTTCAAATTTTCTGCATAAAGTTAGTTTCATAGTTAAGGTATTCACGTTTTATTACTTCTAGGGATTTTAAAAGCTCTTAAAGAATGAAAATAACGTTAACAGCTTACGTAAAGTCTTTTTTTTAATAACCTAGTGCAGTAAATCTTCTTTCTAGACTGACCGGAAGAGTTGCTACGATGCTGCACAATTCAATTACAGAATTTTCTAAATAAACATGACAAAAACAAAACTGAAAGAACTGTGTTAGAGTCAAAAAACTTAAATAAATAACAATCTAAAAACTACCGACATCAAAGTATCAATCGGACATTAATAGATAAAATTATAACATCTAATTAGTTTTTTTATTTTATTGCTTTTAAAACACTTATTGTTTTTTCAACGTGCAAAATAATTATTGTTGACAAAAAAATGTGGGGGGGGGGGGACATGCGAATTTTATTGAAAAAGTCTTTTATTAAGTACATATACTGTACTCTAAATATAACAGTAAAATTAAAGAAAAGTATATATTTTAAAATAAAACTAGTCAAAATCAGTTACATTTTTTATGTAGGTTAAAACCGAAATTTGTGTTTTGCTTAGTGTTTTTCATTCTGTTTTGTTAGGCAGCTTCAACAAGCTGATAAAACTACGGTAAATTTCAGAAACTAATCAATAATACTCAACTTGTAAGTATAAAACTTCGTTAATTGCTACAAAATTGATCAATCATTGATTACGAGAGTGGATGAGGATATCAGAAGCTGTTTAAATCGATGAAATAATTTGGTGAAATTTCCCGCTCATTCCTATTTTGTGCTTTAAAGAGATAAAATTATTTACAAAACTTTTCTCAGAAGAGTAACTATTTAACTTAACTAAAAAAAAAGCTAAACATATTATGTGCTAGAATTCACAATTAAAGAAACTTAGGCGAAAAGTAAAATGTAGACAATCGGCGGGATACATTAATTTTTCTACTAGACATTGCATTATAATTATTTTCTTTGGTGTGAGAACTACATAAATAATATCATCAGAAGTAGATTTAGTTTAGTAGATATTAGTTTAGTTAAAAGTACTCACAAAATGTTATTTTGGCAGCAAAACTAAGTAATATATTATTATTATTATTATTATTATTATTATTTATTTATTTATTTTATTTTGAAATAGCGGTTTTATTATACACTGCTCGACATTGAAAATGCAACACCAAGAAGGAGTGGTCAGAAAGTGATGAAATGTGGAAAAAGGACAGAGACAGCAAGAAATAATAAATAATCTTAATTTCAATATGATAGGAAAGAAAACACGAGCGAGAACGGCATCGGCATCATTAGGATATAGGACCACCGCGGACAGCGATACACGAAGAAACACATCTAGGCATTGAGTCAATAAGGGTGCGTATATGGTGTCCAGAGGGATGGCTCTCCATTCCCTTTCAACCATTTGCCACAGTTCGGCTTTTGAACGAGGCAGGGACAGAGTCTGAAAACGGCGTCCAATCCATATCCCACACATGTTCCATTAGTGAAAGGTCAGGAGAGTATGGTGGCCAGGGAAGTATCTGTGTGCCTTGGAGAGCATGTTGACAGTGCGAGCACTGTGTGATCAGGCGTTATCCTGCTGAAAAATTGCATTAGGTAGCCCTTGAAGGTAAGGGATTGCCACCGGCCGCAGCACATTATCCAAATATCGTTGGGTCGTCATAGTGCCCTGAATACGAACTAGAAGTGATATGGAACTGTACGCAAATAGCGCCCCAAACCATTATGCCACGTTGTCGTGCGGTGGAACGTTCCACAGTTACTGTCGGATTAGATCTGTGTCCATGTCGACGCCACACACGTATGCGGCGACTATTACTGGATAAACAGAAGCGGGATTCGTCTGAGAACACGACATTTTGCCATTCTGTCATCCACGTCGCTGTAATCTGGCACCATACTAAACGTTGCTGTCTATGTTGTGGGGTCAATCACAGTCTTAGCGGACGCCGTGATTGCAGACCACGTGCGACCAAACGACGGGAAATGGTTTTGGTTGACGCGGGAACATTCAGGGTATCTTGCACCTGCTGCAGAATCGAGGAACAAAGTGACTTGTGGGTCTGCTACAGCAGTGGATGCGTCGATCCACGCTTTCTGACGTCACTCTGGTTGCCTCTGCACCCCTCAATCTTGCCACATTTTCGTTGTTCCAACCATCTTCGGCACAGCCGATGCACCGTGCTCGCATCCATGTGGGTATCAGCTGCGATTTGACGTACGGACCAACCTCCCCTTCTCAGTCCGATCACCATACCCTTCGTAAAATCGTCTTTCTGCTGGAAGTGCCTTCGTTGACGGCGGCCTGGCATTCTCTCGTGTTACACGTATCCTCCACGACAAAAACAAAATTTCTTCGATAATTCTCCAGTCAGAAATAACGTCACGAATTTTGCCCATTCTGCAAGTTCCTTCCCTTATATCTTACTTCACTTGCAGTCGGAGAGCTGCGCATTTCACATCATTTACATAGCTCAGTGATGTACGTCTACTCTAAAATTTGCATAAAATTTCTGAACACTCCTTCTTGGTGTTGCATTTTCAATGTCGAGCAGTGTATCATGCTGAAAAACTAGTTGAAAAAAAATACGTGTAGCCACTCTTTGCAGAACATTCCATGTGTTAAATGCGCTGATTTGTTTTTATATTTATATAAAAAACAGAGTCTCATTTTTACAATTTAAATCTGTATTTTCTTTAAATCTGTAAAATATCTCATTTTTTAGTTTGTATCAAACATGTACATTATATTTTTTTTCCTATTACTTCCCACTCGCTGTTTTAAATAAATTTAAGAAATTTGTGACCACTGTTAAGCAAGGGGCGTTTTGAACACTAAAAATGAAGATGTCATTCCCAAAGTAGGGTAAAAATGAACTTCTTCAATAGAGATTTATTTACATCTACCACAATTCTATTATAATACATTCTAAGTAGCATTTCTGATCCCCATTCACAATTACCCCAAAAAATTATGTGATTTTACAAATCAGTTCCGGGTTATTGTGAATGCCTCACACACAATTTTTATTTTCTTAATGAATTTGTGTCCCTATAGATAAAGCCCTATTTTTGCAGAGATACAAAACTCATTCATTTTATTAGCTTTTCATCATACGCCAAAATTGTTTGCCACAATTGCTCAATGTTTCAGTCAACTTGTGCTTGATTTATTTTTTCATGCTTAGTTTAAATTTTCACTGACAAAATTTGCTTTGTGATAGCATGCTCTATGTTTGATATTACTCACCTGTATGGGTGATGAATCTCGATACCGGAATGCAAAATTTCAATGGCTCTGGTGGTCATCATATCTGTCTGTCTTGAAATTTCCAAAATAAGTTAGTTATTTTAATACAAATTTTTCTCTATATCTCAAGTTTACTCCTTTCAAATGGAAGTTTTTAAGAATGTTTAGTTTTCATTGTATTCCTTTAACACATTGCTTTGCGTAGTGTGTTTAATTATTGATTTACAATAGTGCTTATCAATGCGCACAGTACTAAGAAGTAGCTTAAATACAACCCAAATTCAAATTAATAGAATACTTTTCACTTTTTCGAAAAGAGTCTATTCTAACCAAATGATAAGTGCAAATTAGTTATTTAAATGAACGTACGATTTTTCTTGTAGCTTAAAGTATGCATTTAATTTCAAATATACTTAACTCAAAATAATCTTCAGGGTAATTCTAAGCTTTATAATGATGAGGGTTTACATTGAGACAAAAATTTAGAATATTCAAATTAACGGGGGGGGGGGGATATTTAAAAAAAAAACATCAATACTTAAATGCGTCATTTTTCGCTGAGTTCAATGCTTTAATCCTTTGACACACGGATTCTACCACTTATTTATATTCACCGCTTCCGACACTGTTTTCATACCCTCTTCAATGTGGCAATGAGTTCAATTTTGTTGGCGGGCACGATGGTCTTGATCTGTTTTCTTTAGATTCGATGGTACCACAAATTAATGATCGTATTCATAGCGGTGGAGTTGCTTGACCTAGTTTAATACAAAAATTCCTCTATCTGCTTAAAATATACGAGTCGATTTAGAGAAGTCACACGGAGTAGAATCTTGCTGAAAGATAAAAATGCGTCACTGCTTTGCCTCAGATAAAGTATCATGCAGGAGTTTTGATGAACAACGGATGTCACACATTGTTTTATTTTAAGATACATACAATTGCCCAATTCTAGCAGCCCTCAGCATTCATTCTTTCATTTTAGGGGGGGGGGGGTGGATTAAGCAATTTATTGCAATAATGTGGGGGAACATTACCCGTAAGTCTTTACAGTCGCTGTAATAGCGCTGGGCTCGTTTTGAAAGGATTTGGGCATCAGTTTTTTACTGTAGTTAAGAGGGATTCGTTCCTAATTAAATTGATTTGGTTCATTGATTGATCTGGTCTTGATACCAAACGCCGCATATATATTGCCCAACGTTATGGAAAGAAATTCAGTAAAGTATGAAATCCTTGAGAATTATCAGAATAATTTCTGTGCACTTAATTAAATGCTCATCACCTGCTTTATGTTTCTTTCGTTTTATTTTCTCTAAAAGAACCATATGCAAAAGCATTAAGCATGAAAATCTTGTTCGTAAGAATTTGTTAATTCTGTTTAATAATAAGAAAGCTATTCTCAAACGGAAAACAAAAAAAAAATGGTATTAGAGTGTTAAAAAAAAGTCAAGTAATAATGATAATGAAATAATGAATTAAACCAGAAAGAAAGTTTAGTTAGCAAAGAGTAATCTGATAGAAAAATTAACAAAGGAGCTTTTATGTATGCATCACTGGGTAATTAGCTTTTATTATTCGTAAGAGGATAAGTGAAAAGGATTTGCTCGCTTTGCGTGAATGGGTATTTCAAGTCATTCTTGAACTCCTTTCAAAGCACTAGGCTTTCATTTTCGACAAGTTTGTCGCTTAAATTTATCACATTAGTGCAGATTCATTTTTAAATAATAAAAAAGCTATTCATAAGTTATGCTCAAGCTTTTTCTTAAAGACGGTAGTAAAGATTATTGCTTAAAAAGGCATTGTAAGCATTTTGTAATAAAATTCGATGTTTAGATATTTTTAAACAATAGTATTATTTTTGTATATAGCTAAAGTTGTGTCTAATAAGTTGCATACTTTTTGACATGTCTTGATTGTTTTGAATTTGATATCGACGTTTGTGTCTTGTACGTTTGTATTATATTGGTTACATTAAATAGTTATCCTTGAATGATTTGTGTTCTCATTATTTAAGCTAATTTTGGGGATTTCTTTTGATTTGTTTGTAACTCCAGCATACGTGTTTTTTTTTTTTTTTTTTGTCGTTGGACATTCTGTTTTGTTTTTTTATGTTTGTTGAAAATTAAATTTATACATAATTTTATTGTATGACTTAAATTGTTCAAAGTAAATTAAAAAAGGTTAACAGTTTTTTATTAACTTCAACCGTATTTTTAAAAATCACTACCTAAAAAAATAAAATAGCTCCAAAAATGACATTCTGAATGAAGGAAAATTCCAGAATTGCATCAACACTATATCTAGGAAAACGAGCTGATGTGTGCATCACATGACTTCCTTTTACTCCAATTTTAATGCCATTTTCCCAATATTGGCAATTTTAATGTGATTCAATAGTTTACTCTCTAAATATCATCATCGGTGGCCAAATTGAAACCAGATCAAAAAAAAAAAAAAAAAAATCGTCAAATTTGTCGCTAACTTGGCGATAAAACTTGGCGACAAAAAGACTGGTGATATATCGCCAAGCGTCCGCCAAATTATAACACCACTTGAGTGTACATCGGAATTAACAATGATTTCCACCCAAAAAGGGGCAAAATACCCCTTTAGAAACACCGGAATGCAACCAAAAGGGAGGTGCACAACTAGTAGGAGAGGTGCACAACTAGACCCCACGAGTAGTCTACATACCATATTTCAACTTTCTAGGACATACCGTTATTGAGTTATGCGACATACATAACCACATACGCACATACATACATACATACGGACGTCACGACAAAAGCCGTTGTAATTGACTCGGGGAATGTCAAAATGGATACTTCGGGTTTTTATACGTTCTAGGCACTTATCCGCGTGTGGTCGGGTTGAAAAAAAAAATTCAACATTTATTCGGGGTGAGCAAAATGGAAATTAGGCCAAATTTTGAGTGAAAATTTTTTCGCGAATACGATACTTCCTTTTTTGTAAAACGAAGTAAAAACATTAGGTATGAAACATAATCTAACCTAGATTATTCTTTAATAACGTAAAGCAGTAATTTTTTGGTTCCTGAATAGTTAAATTTCAACAGTAATCAACAATCAATTTTTAATTCAAAATAATTATAATTACAATAATCAGAGATTGGATCTAGCAACTTAGGCGCCACAAACAAATAAACAGACTTCAAATGACAAAAAACAACCAAAATGGGACACTTAAAAAAAAACCCTGCATTATCGGAGAAGTCTGAAAAAAATTGAGTTTTATTTGTCCACATTTGAGCGAAAATGGTAGCAACTTTATTCAGCTAAATTTACTCCATAAAACAATCACTAGCAATTAAAAATAGCTACTATTTAATAATGCCATTGAAATAATATTTTCAACAAATCTGAAAAACACATATTAAAACGATTTTACGTCCAAATTTCCATTCTTAAAGAAGAACTTTAGCAGACGACATCATTTTTCCTAACTAAAAGCCAATTTTGCAACTACGACGCAAAATGAAAGATTGGTTCAAAATAGAAAATGAACGTCAGAAATAGTTCATACCTGCAAAGTTTTTATCAGCAAGTTTAGTTCAAAAATTCAAGCTCTGATTTTAAATGTTATAAATATTTTAAACAATTATAAGAAACTGAAACTCCTTAGGATGTACGGGAAGAAATAATAAATTTGTTGCATCTGTGCATAGAAAACCACAAAAAAAGGCAGTTGAAAACGTTAAAACGGCCCTCGTTAAGAAACTTTAAAAAATATAAATGTGAAATAAGTTTTAAAAGAACTTGTTGCAAAACGATTTGCTGATAGTGAATTCGAGTAATGAATCCGACGTACATAAAATACAAATTGAGTGCACATTTTGAGTACTTCATGCTTTCCGCGCATTTTCATCTGCCAATTACGTTAAGAATACCGACCAGAAAATGCTTTTTTTCCCCAATTTACTGCTAAAAATTCGGTTTGTTTCACTAGGAGATTTTATATTCAGGTGCTTGAGTAACGCTTTTTGACTGCGCACATTTAAGTTTAAAAAACACCTCATTGTTACATGTTTTCTTTGTTAAATACATTCTATTGATTTGAAAATGTTTTTGAGTTTGAAAAAGCAGTTTTTCTTTTACTCTTAAAAAAAATTGCCTTACATTTAATATTTCTTTCTTGATAGATAACATTTTGAAAATGCACTGAGAGATACACAAAGATACTCAGTTATATACATTTTTAAATGTATTTGCTTTAACATGACTATCTCTCTCTCCATATATATATATATATATACAGTCGATTCCCGCTACAACGCGATCCGACTTACGCGAAATGGCTATAACGCGAATTTTTCACGAGTATCGAATTTTAGAGCTAAAGCGAATTTTTCGCCCACAACATGAATTTTTTTAGAAGGAAGAATCAGTTTTCTTATTGGCTACTAAATATTGATTTCGTGAATGTTATTACGTCCCTTTGAGCATCACTGACAGCCAAAGTTCCCACGCCAAACTAATCTAGTGTATCAAATAACCATCATGGCATCTTATAGTGTCACCTTCATCTAAAGTTTGAAAATATGAAGAAAAAGAAAGTTTCTGATAAAAAAATTTAAAAAGGCTAAGATTCTAGATATGCTTGAACAATTACAAAATGTCGAAGGTAGCGCGACAATAAGTATGAGTGAATCTTCCATATGTACAATTAAAAGTCAAAACAAAAAAGATGTCCCTACAAGTTTAGAACTAAGTTTCAATATTAAAGCTTTCAGAGCTGTCTAGCAAAGTAAAAATTATGAAAATGGAAGCTACGCGTGCTCTTGCATTGTGGATTAATAAAAAGATCAGGTAGAGGAGATGTAGCCACAAATTGAAACTTTTGAAATAAAAGGTGAAGCGTATTTAAAAATGTATTAGATAAGAATAACGATCTGATCTTGGAGCATAAATCATCACTAGTATCCTCATTTTTTAACTCGTAAATATTTCTACTGTATCTACTGTACAGTACTATTTTGTGCATCATTTAAATTTTACAGCATGCAGTGCGTACCGTGTTGTTTTACTCTATATCTTTTATTCCCATTGGTCATTCATTTTGTGCATCTTAAGTATTTCATGTTGAATAACAATTTTTTATTTTTTAAATACAACAAAAGTTCAGTTCTTTATGGAAGAAACTGTAATGGTTAAGGAATGCTTTAGAGCAGTATGAGGGGTGTTTATAAATGGATAAAAGTATTTGGTATGCTTTAAAAAATTTGTATGCATATATTTTTTCACAACGCGAAATTTCAACTTACGCGAGGAGTCTTGGAACGCATCCCTCGCGTAAGTCGGGACTCGACTGTATATATATATATATATATATATATATATATATATATATATATATATATATATATATATATATATATATATATATATATTACTACAGATTGCAAATGTTGCAACCAAAGTAATATTTTTATAAGTTATGGAATTAAACAGATGGAATTCCTATAAATTAACTACTAACTGTTTGAACTGAGTTGACCATTGAATTAACTACTAACAAATGCGAATTTCATGTCCTGAGAAATAATACGAACATATAAAACAAAACCAAATGTCTACGTATATACTCTTTTCAAAATGATATTTATGTTTTTTTTTTTTCTATTTTCTATTTTCTTTTTTTTTTTTTTTTTCAAATCTAAAAATCAATTTGTAGTAAATATCCGGCATTAAAATATCGATGTAAACTTTATCTCATTACGCATCTAACACTTCTGCATTTGTAACATCACATTTTTCTTTACGAAATTACTTTGGTTTGCTTTGAAATAATTAAAATATTGTTACCAGTTCTGTGCAGCTTCAAACGTTCTTTAAATGACGACACAGTTCTTGAGAAAACACAGGAGATTTATTTACAATTATGTACAAGAAATATCGTTAACAACTGCTAAATTAACCATAGCAATTAGGAAAATATCAATGAACACCGTAAACTCAACGGTAAAACACGTATTTATATCAAAATACGCAATATCACAGCGCGAAGCGCAACGAGAAACAAAACTCCACAGTTAGAAAGCAAACCAACTCCCCCATTCACAAGACGCCCGGCGTATTATACCGAGCGAAGAAATATCTAGAAAATCTTTCAAAGTTCTACAAGTTTCTCATATCTTCTTTTTATTCCATTCACAAATCTTATCATTCAGAAATGCGGAGACCGTATACTTCAGTCGAATGTTAGGGGGTTGTATGTACATTACAAGAAGCTATTTACAGGTTACGTTACTAAGATAATTTTAGATGAAAAATAATGGAATAAAAGCCTAGTTTTGCCAGATTACAACATATTAATCTCAAAAATAATTACTATTTACAGAATTTGTAACAATATCTTCAGTGCTTTTTGAAACTAATGCATTTAGGCATTTATAGTACTTTTTCAAAACTAGACTCTTTTCTACGCAAACCCTAGAAAAACTAAAGAAAAAAAATGAAAATACATTTTTTTAATGCTTAACTTAAAAACCTAACGTAAAACTAAACAAATGCTAATCATTAATAGTCCTTTATACTACTAACATCAGCTTCTTGGATGCTTGCGTGTTTAAAAAAAAATACAGGTAAGTTAAGGAGATGTTATGAGAAACATCGCTTTACATCTACGCGCAGTCCAAATTTCTACTGAACGTTGACACTTACTTCATTTTGCTTTAAACTGATTTATTGCTCTTAATTAAATCACTGCCTAGAAAGGATATCAACTACGCATGACTTATTAGTACAGTGTAGTATCTAGACAGGTACCTGCAGCCTAGCAGTGATAAATGGTAGATTCTGCTATCGATGAGACTTGAGGAGGACGAATTTCTCTGTCGAAACCGTCAATTAGGCAAAAATAAAGGAGCAATGAATTGATGTCACTGAAACCTTGTGCGTGAATTGTAAATGAAGATTTAACTTAATTCTCGTTGTATAGTTAGAATTTCAAGAGTTTGGCTTTCATTCAAAAAATAAGAGGGGGTTCCATCAGGTTACGTAACGAGTAGCTGATGCTCAGTAAAACATTATTGTGGCCTTCGAAATGGACTTAAATTTAATCTATTAGTTTAAACTACTCAGTAGTAACTATTATGTTTAGCTTGTATTTAGTTTGATTTTAGTTTTTAGTGGGGCTATATACTTTTTTTTTAATTTCCAATACAAAATCTAAATAAACTCAGTTTCATTGAATCTTCAAATATAAGTTGGAGTTTCGTATATTAATTTGGAGACTCTTCACCTATCGTTTCGTTAGTTTTGCTTTGATAATAACAGCCATAATACTTTGGCTTAGTAGGGAAATGTGGAGTTAAAGGAAATGGTAAAATATTTTTTACAATTAAACATATAACTGATTCCGAAAACAAAATAATGTATAGTAATGAAAAGTCATTATCATAGGTTGCGTTCATATACCGCAACCAGTCGACCGGTGCCTTACCGGTAACTAACCATAGCGTTCAATGAGAGTTACAAGTTAACTGGTTGTTACCGATGTCGGGTTGTTTGCCATTATGGCTAATTTAGATTGATATCACTCATTACATTGAACGCATAACATACAATAAAGAACACATGTAAGTCAATAATAAAATGCGACATGAACGCTCCTTGGTGTTTCGACTCCTTTATGCAGGGTACAGTTATTACATAAGGTGACTATTAATCGAAGGGTGTTCTTTCTTTTTTTTATGTTTTGACTTCGTTCAGAAAACTAAGCATAATGTTAGCATTAAAAAAAAGTATTAGATTTAAAAATTCAGACTTTAAGGGAATCATTTTTGTGCAGAAAAACTTTGTATGCTGAAATGTAGATTTTTCTAATAGCAGTGTTCGACCTTTTGTACAAATGAAAAAATACTACGCCAAGTTAAAATTTCGAGTTTCACCCAGAAAACCATTGACTATTTTTTCGTGAATATGATGTAAAACATTAAAATTATTATCAACTTCATTAGTAAGAAATCATTTTATACTCCTCTGCTTTCGGGGGGAGGTGTATTTTGTCTACGTTCGAAAAATTACACTTAAACTCAACTGGTTTTGGTTTGGAATTTTAAATGTTCGATTAAAAGAAAGACATGTGCTGGCATTCAAGCCGTAATGGTTAAAGCAGCTTGCTATGCGAAAGTGTATCAATTTTCAAAAATAAAAACACTTATTTTCAATTTAATTAAATATTTTTCTAGAATGTTTGTTTCAATTGCAACGCGAGATCTTGCTCATTCCTTGATCGAATTCCATGTTTTACGAATAATTTTAAATCGTATCATGCTGACTAATGATAAAACATAGACGCATGGTCCTTTTTTTTTTCGGCAGAAAGCTTATTTTTTTTTTTTCTGTTTTTATTACACATTGCTTCAATGAATAGCATTCGAAAACGAAGGCACAGCTGCTAGGCTGGTTGGAGCGTCGAGCTGTTAATCAGAATAGCGACAGTTCAAATCCGTGCCAATAAATATCTCTTAATTGTTTCTTTTTTTTCCGTCAGATGCTCACATAGACAGGACTGTATTTGTCACAACCCGTTTTTTCACATGCACAATTACTGCTTTTTCACGAGTCACTCAGTCACACTTTTAATAATATTTATGTTCGCATTGAAGATACGTACATCCAAAAGGTGAGCGATGATCATATTATCACAATGTTCGATTTAACAAGGTTTTGTTGCTTATATCTTCAAATTACATGCCTTCGTTTTTGCAATTACTTTTTTCCGTTTACTTTAATTCGTTAACTTTTTTCGATTCTTCTTCATAATGTTCTTTCTTTGAAATGTTTAAAGAGCGAAATGCCACATAAAACGATTCGAAGCACAGTGCGGAGTTCCAAACGGGTCGACTAGTAAAATGAAATATAAAATGTGCAATATAAGTGTTCTTATATCTTCCCAAGACTACACTCTCTAAAAGAGAAATAGGGTATGATAAACTTAGTTTTATCAGTCATTCATTCCATGTCAACTGACATGATTTTGTAAATCATCTCAACCCGACCTTTTCTGCATTGGATAAAATTTTCTAGAAGTGCAGACCTAATTTTTAAACTAATCTATGCAATTTTTAGCTTCAAAATCAAAATCCTAAGGATCTAGAATCCAAAAAAAAAAGTTTCCAAAATAAGAGATCTCCTTTGTGAAACAATTTGCCATGTTTAGGTTTATGTTGCAGCATTTTTTAAAACTTAACTTTGATTATGCGAGAAATATACGTCGTTATTCACCATATTTTAAAAAGCAAAGTTTCTTCAGTTAAACTTCAAACTTGATTTGAGAACTCAGATCTGCTTTGTCTGATACATAGAAAACTTTGCATAACAAGTTGAAATTTAAAACAATTATATAAAATCACAATCTTATAAATCGATCATAAACGTAACATTGAATGCATTTATCTCTCATCATAATATTGATTCCGAATTTTACTCTAGCTTCCATTGCTCCTTAATATATTAAAGTTTCTAACTGTGCTACACATAACCCGTGCGAAATATAATAGAACTTTGGCAAAAGTTTTTGAAGTCAAATATCGGTTTTCCCACAAAAGTTAACTCATCGATTTATTCAGCGAATGACTTTATTCCATCGCCCCCCCCCCCCCCAAGCTAAAACATTCTTTTGATCTTAATACAAACAATATCTGAAGCAAATGACACCGAGTGGCATAAAACGGTAGCTTGACAATTTCCTCTCTGAACAATAACCTGATGCGCTTTCAGAAAAGCAACGCAGCCATGAAGAATAGCACTTCATTGATACAGTGAAGTTCAGCGTCGATTTGCAAAGAAAGAAAATATTTTATCGACTGTTCGGCCTGATAAACGATACAGATATTATGGACGGCTAAAATATTTCTATACCTTTTGCAAATAGATAACAGTTCAATGAATTCATTGTTTCTAAAGCATTTTTCGAACTTTTAAATGCATCGACATCCGCGATTGAAACAGAATTTATACGGAAATCGTATTCTGAATACGTAGTAATTAAGTACCGTAGAGTAATATATGTTTTAAATACTCTTTGTGTTGTAATTTGGTAATTATTTTCGTTAACATATTCTCTCTTTGATTCCAAATTACAATATAAGGCAAACGTGCACTAAAAATTAGGAAACAAAATTGAAGAATATCCCAGTTTAGCATTTGATGCTTCCAAATATTTTATAAGCAAGCTTATTTTTTAATGAAAACACATGATTTATAATATAATTGGATGAAAGCATGATTCCAATGAGATTTACACTTTTTATACTGAATCGACTTAAATGTCCGCATTAATTTTCACAATATCGTGGCAAAATACACATTTTTGCCAAACTGTTATAGTTCTACAATCACATTTTTTGTTGATCTGAATAAATTTTTGAATTCGTATGCAGACTATTTTTAACTCGTTAATCCTCATATGCATCTTGCACACTAGGTTGACTTTCAATAATACCAAAATTAAATAACAAATAAATACCTTTTTGCTGTAAAATAAATGAATCAACTAACCAACGTTTAGGAGCACAAAAATTACAAATTACTGCAGACACGTGTTTCCATGTTCAAAACGTTGGTAACTGATTCAGCAAAATTAAATGTTCAAATTTATTTAAATTAAATCGTAGGGGCGTATCTGACAGATACGCTAAGCGGCCGCTAATTTTTATATATTCACGCCATAGAGCACTACGAAAGTGCTCTTTAGGTATTCTTCCCTTTCCGCTAAACCTAGTTTTAGCTATTATTGCAATTGCTCTTGCCTTAATAACAGTTTTGACATCTGCTGTTTGTATATGTGTGGTACGCGCCACTGTTTCAATTTTTGTAGTCAGGTAAGTGAGCCAAAGAAAACCAGTGTTCCTAAGCTAGATCTCCCCCCAGAAAGTAGAATTATTTTTATTTTTTGTCACAAAAACGGCGGTACTGCATTGCAAAACATGTATTAGCAGTGGAAATGACTGAATTTAAAGATGTTACTCGATCGGTTGCTATTCTATGCGGTGGCTTCATTTTTGAGGAGAAATAGTTCTAATCTCCATGTAAGAATATGTTACAATTTACATGTGTGTGTCCTGGAACGTTGAGTAAATAAATCTTATCTAAAGGTATCTGTATTTTCTTTTATTCAAATTTACTTCAATTGTAACAGATTGAACAGGCTAATAATTTTATGTCAAACAAATTAGGGACAATATGCATATTATCAAGGTGGTCATCCTAAGAAAAATATATAAACCAATGCATTTTTTTAACGCTGCACAATATTTTGCAATCATCGTTTAAGAAATTGTAGAAAAAATGAAGCCATAACCGCGTTGAATCGAAAAACATTTTTTTTTTTAAAATTATCTTGTAATTAGGTTTTTTTTTCGGTTAGTGCATCATTTTATTATTCTTCCAGAAGCAAAAACAGTAAGTCTACAATCGTTTTCACAATTTGAAACATACTTTAACACGTGGGCTGCTCTGAAACAAACACTGTGTGCAAAACGAGGCCAACAGACAACATATTTGAAATTGTATTATAAAAATATTCAAATTTAAATTTTAAGAAAAAAAAATGCACCTGACGTGCGCTACAGAAAAATGTCAAATTCAATGTAAAATGTTCTGCCAAATACGCCTAGTTAAAAAATAGTTTGGTTTTTCTAGACATTTGTGGGCCCTTTTGCATGTTCGACACACTCATATGAAATCTCCAATGTTTATCTAAATTAACTATTTCTGCTGGATAACGCAATTCATATATTATTGTGTGATGATTCAATAATTGTCTTTGTCTCTGCTTAATTTCAGAACCTTCTAGTTCTACAATAGGAAGCTAAAGTGCGCTTTTTATGAGTAGAAATAAAATAATTATTTAGTTTGTCTTTAAAAATACAAGTTATCGGACGTCCTCTAGGCAATATTGCAATTCTTTGTAGATTTTTAGTAACTACTATCAATCAAAATATTGCGGATTTTTATTTGAAAAGAAAAGTAAAGTGTAGGGTTAAAACTTCATGGTGAAGTAAGAAACACATTTTTCGAACATTAAATTTTGTTCATCTATGCTTAAAACGCATTTGCGAGTTTTGGGAGGTTCAGCATCTTTCACGAAAATCGTTTATTATTGCATTAACATTTTTTATTGAATAACATTTATTTATCGTTTTGATGTCAACAAATATCAATTACGGTTTATGAAATAAAATACGACTATTAATCAATGATGCAAATACAATTTGAAAAGGTTTAATGCGTTATAAGTGTCTACATAATCTGTCTTATGTAAGTTATCGCGAGACAAAAGCAAAAACACCTCACTATCTCTAATAAAAAATGGTGTATCTGAAATCAATAAACATTTTTAACTAGCTATCATGCATTTACAGGACAAATAATGGCAAAAACGTTGTGTTTCCTTTCTTTTATGAAAGAAACAGCTCATAAATCTTTCAAACGAGTGCGTAAAAAAGAAATAAAAAGGAAATTAATCCTTGCTCGTCGACCCCAGAGAATCGCCGAGGCATATTGATTTTCGTTTTTATGAATACGCGATTTAATCACAATTGCATTACTACAGACCAACTCAAAAAAAAAAAAAAAAAACTTAAAATCTTAGGTAGAAGAATTATCTTTTACAGGAACATTTGCAAAGTAACTAGTAACCTCGTAAAATATTGTTTTGATCATTTAAGTTGTTTTGTGATTTCTTTTCCTGTTTAGTTTGGACTTGATAATGTTTGTCTCTGTTTGGGTGTGGGAAGTGAAAGTAATTTACTGTTTAGTAAAGTCTCTAGAAGCGTATTTTTTTTAAATTAAAACAATACGTGTAACTTTTTGCTAGAAAAATGTTGGTATGTTGCCTTTTTTACAGTTAAATCAATTTCTGGAAAAGATTTATGTTTCAAAGTCTTTTGCATCTAACGGTTACCACAAATTTCTATCAGTCAGTGTTTATTCATTTATTCATTAACCATCCCTTTTTTCAAAATAAGAACTTTTGCACGGTAGAAAAATGTTGCATGATACAAATATATCTTAATCAATTTCTGTTTTAAAATATCTAAAAAATGCGTGTTCATAAGATTAATTGATCTAAACCCACATCAGAGAAGTATTTAAATCACAGTGATAGTTGGCTGGTTTTCACTAAAGATAAGAAGGAAGATTAAAAAATTTTCCTTTTTTTACATTACGTTTAATATATACCGTCAAAGATAAAATATAGCAAATAGTAATCTGCATTTTAATAAATAAAGAAGGTAGACGCTTCTATGACATTCAATGGAAAAATAATATAAGTAATAAACACTACATTAAAAAACCGAATACAACACATTTGATTTACAAGTTTAGTAATGTAGTTTTCAAATAGTATAATTTCCTTTTACGCAGTAATTAGAAAAGCATTAAAATTTTTAAACCGGAGGTAGTCTACTTATATATGCTATTTAATCCCTTGCATAATGTTAGACATTTTTAGTTTTCTTTTATTTTATTTTCAAGATCGTAGATAACTTTATGTCAGAAAAATGATGATTATTTTAGCAATGTGTCTTACATTTCACTCAGCACAAGAAAATATACTACAGTCACATTTCTAAATCCGTTAGCTCCAGGTTTATAACTGAAATGTGTCTAATAGCACTATATCTTTATGGATCTATGCTAAATGCAACATTTTCGTTATATTTCTGTGCTGCAGGCTATTATATATTCATGTTCCTTTTCTTTGTTGCGCGCCTGCTATATTGCGTAGCGGTAAGGTATTGCCGTCTCAGGTCGTGGGTTCAAATCTGGCCCCGTTCGATGGGTTTTCAGAATCCAAACAATCATCAGCGTCAAAACGGTGTGAATGCATGGCAAATAAAAGATCCTTTGAGTATCGACTTGGCTTGTAAAACGTAGGCTTACTGAATTTTTTTGTCTAATTTCACATTGTCTAAAGCCCTAAATCGTAGCTTAAGTAGCGATACGTGCGCCATCTTGGGGCTAAACATCGCTTTCTTCCTATGTCTATATGATGAAGTAGCGTGTTTTGCTTCTTGATTGTGGGTTCTTATTAATGCCATCTTAATCCAAATCCAAGAAGCACTACAATCAAGAAGCAAAAGAGACTAGTTCATCATAGCAAACATAGGAAGAAAGCAAGTTTAGCTGCAAGATGGCAGACGTACTTAAGCTGCTATCAAGGGCTTTAGCATTGTCAAGCCCCGATTGCACCTTCTTATGAGACATTGGACGTAAACGCTATGAAAGTGGTAATCCGATGACCCATTAAAAAATGTCTATTGGCTACTAAGGATTACACAATTGTGCAAGACTCTTTAAAAGGTGCAGAAACAATACGGAGCATGATTTGAAACAACTAACTTTTACTGGAATAACATTGTACAAAATTCTGGTACTATAATTGTAAAATGTATTTTATTAAACACGTTTTCTGTATATAATAGAACATTTTGACGTTATCAGCTTTAAAAAAAAAAAAAAAAAAAAAAAAAAAAGAACATTTTCATCGGTATTTTGCTTTTCTTGCCACTCCTTTGGAATGTGCCACTTTCATTATCAACTTTCTTTTGGAAGTCAGCTTTCAGTTGCGAAAATTCGAAGCGTCATATGAACACAAGTATAAAACCAGGATCGCTACACTGTAAAAAATTTTGTGTAACCCTAATCCATAAAGTCGGTGGCAGCTTAACTGCATCCATTACTCCCTACACTTAATTGATATGACTGGTGTAAAGATACGCATCGCTTGTGAAAGGTTACATCATGGTGATGTAACTATAGCGGACGTCTCATTCATTTTTGCGTAATTTTACACCAGAATTTTCTGAATGCTTGCTGAGAAATTACTCGAAAGTAGGGATTGCAATAACGGACCAGAAATTCAATAAAGGTATTCGGTATTTTTATAACGTGATACCGGGATACCGGTATTAATACCAGCATTTGAAATTTCTCAAAAAAATGCTTGAAAACATATTGTTTCGTTGCCGCACTTCATAATTTTGTACAAAAATTGTATTATTTGTGAAAACGTATTGTGAACAAGCATAAAATGAAAGAACGGATGTCATAATAAAAAATCAATAATAACAAAAAACATAATGTATTTATTGAATTTTCTAAGCCTCTGGTCCTTAGTGCTGCTTTTCTACAGTTTACTCTTTCTGAATTCACGCAGATTGACTCCTGCTCTAATTGTCTAGAAGTCCTTCATCATTAAACAATTCAGTTTCTTACTCAGTTATTTTTGGATAAATCCTTTTGTGTGGGTATGAGTGTTTCTTTTGTATTGTGTGTATCATTATTATTTTAATTTATAGTTATTTGAAATTTCTCTCCGAGAGACGATACTTTTTCAATATTAACATCAATTTTTCTCGAACAGTATAAGCTTGTGTTTGCTCCTTACTAGCCCTTTGGTATGAAATGTACGATAAACTTGACCAAGTTTGATCTTGTCAGTTTGTCTTATTCTTTTTCGCTTTCCTTTCAAAATTATTTACAATTATAATTATGTAAATATCTGAAAATATGTTTCAATTGATTATGCTTTACCTCTATGCAAATTTTCAAGGACTAGGTGTATAATTTCTAAGCATTATCTTGCCAAGTACAGGGTTAGCATAAAAGACTATCCCAGTTTTATAAATTTACCACATAGCTACCTTTATTTTTATAAACGTTACATAAAAATAAAGATAAACTGTCCAAGTTTTTTTTGAACTTACGTAACTACTTAAGTGTGCACGTTACGCAATAGCGCAACCAGAAATTCCTTCAGGAGAAGTTTCTTGGTCACAACAAACCTTATACGAATATTAACTACTTTATTGGGATTGGCAACAGTGTTACAACCAAAGCCTCGGGTGAGCGGGTATCCGTTTTACCCTTAATGCGTTAGCCAGCCAGATCCTCAAATCTAACCCCGTGTAATTTTTTATGGAACTTCGTCAATGACTGTTTATACACCACCATTGCCTACAACATTGCAAGAACTGAAAGATCGCATATGTGTAGCATTACGAAAAATTAACAGTGAAACATCCGAAATGTATGTTAGATGTGTACCGCGTTACGAAAGGCGCACACATCGAACATTTGTGAGTGAAAAGACACTTAGAGAGATTATCCTTATTTTTATGTACCATTTATAGTGTTATGTGTAATAGTTGATGAAGTATAAATTTTTAAAACCAGGATATTCTTTTCTGCTAACCCTGTATTAAGCCAAATGGCGAGACACGACAACAAGCCATACTCATGACAATCAACTACCCTTTATTATGCCAACAACAAAAAAAGTTTTTGTCAAAATTTAACACAATTGAGACAAATAATTTAAAAAAAATAAATTATAAATTATTACTGCAATTGATGGTTGGAATAAATTGTTCATAGGACAAATGCATTCAAAATTACACTCGAAATTATCTTTCACCAAAGGGAAAGTGAGTGATCAGGGAAGTGGGAAAAATAAAAACATGGTGCAGAAAAGCTCACGAAAATGCGATTCATCTCACCATCAAGGTGATGACAATATCATTTTATAATCTTTGCGCTGCTTTTGTTTAATGATATTCTATTAGTTCGTGCTTTTGAAGCCAAATTTTCTCATCAATAGATTGATTTTAGTTTTGTATCATGGAAAAAGAAATGTACATTTAAAATATAAGTAGTTATTTAATAAAATTAATTGAAAAAACTTTTAACTGGAAAACTATATTTATCATTTTCAGCTTATATCGAAAATACCGGTATTTCACCTCAGCAAATACCGGTATTACAAAATTGCAAAATTTCTCGAAATACCGGTATTCGGTATACCAATATACCGGTATTGAAATCACTACTCGAAAGGTTATACATCAGCAAAAAATAAGCTTTCATCTCACTTTCTTGATGGTGTGCTCATTTTCAATTGTAAGTAGACTGATACTTCAAAATAACTATTCGATGGTTAAAGTTATAAAGATGCATTAAATGATAAAAGTAATAGTTTTTTTCTATGCGTTTCAAATTGAAAGTACAAAAATAAATTAATAGATTACAATGCTTGAAATTTCGTTGTAACAGTATTTAAAAAAAATCATCCTGGAAACCCCTTTGTTATAGCTCTTACTTTTAATTATTCGTTTACTCAATATTTATCAAGTTCATGCTTTTTCACAACCGATAAACACAAATTATTTATTTTAAAAAACAAACAAGACATGTTTATTGCACCAAGAGATGAATTAACCTGAGTGGTTAATTCATCTCACGAACACTCAACCGAACACGCAGTGCGAGTTTCACAGACAAGTCACAAAGCAAGAGCTTTTCCCCGCTCGGCCACAAATGCAGGTTTTCCTTTCGCTAGTAAGAGTTTAGCTGCTCTGCGCCAATTCTGAAAATTACGCGTGCGCTTTGAATTCTACTGAAACCATAGTTCAAGGTTAATCCAATAATTAGAGTTTTTAAAACAATGATTCTACACAGTCCAGAATTCGTGTAACGTTGCACACATTAATACTGGTAACCTTAAACATTTTTTACAGTGTAGAAACAGTTTGATATCGTCTGTAGGAAATAAACACCCCCCAAAAAATCTTTAAAACAGTTCTTAGACCCGAAGAAATGCTTTGTTGACTAGAAGATATTAGTTGATATTATCTTAATGTAACTCAACCAGAACCAGCATAAATCATAAAAATTTCTATCAAGTAAAAAAAATAGAAAACAAATCTAATATTTGATCTATATATATATATATATATATGCAAAAGTTCAATTCCTTCCGCGTTGTCCAAATCCTTCGAACTCTTCTATATATAATATTTTTATGAAAAGTTTAATATGGATAAGAAAGAAAAAAATCCTTAAAATTTTCCGTTTGTAACTCGGAACTCCGTGCGTAATATACGACTTGCTGAGTATCTGATAAAGGATTATTCACATCAAGCTTTTGCCAAACATCAATGTCTTAAGATAAATGACGCATAAAATCTTATTTTCTTCTACCGGGATAGCGTCTTCGATTCTGCTTCTCACTCTGCATGTTTTATTAAGAGAGATTCATCCCATTACCTTTATGTAGGAGAAGAAGTGACTGATAACCTAAAGATTGGATTATATACCAAATCACCTGTGAAATTACTCACGTCCCTTAAAGGATATGCCATTTTTTATTCTTGTTTTCCTGTTCTGGTCCTTTTCAAGTGACTCATTCCGTTGCAGAAAACAAGCTAGATAAAGCTAGTAAGTGTGTTTGAAATCATGAAAAACGTATGATTTTAATTACCTCTTGCGGTTCTAAAATGTGTTTTTTAAAATGTGGCTGGTAATAATATTTTCTGCTAAAAACCATGGGGAAAGGAAATAAAAAGTGTTACGAAAGTTAATGTGATGATTTACAACAAAACTATTAAGAGTTGCATAAAGGAATTGTACGTTTTCACACACATTTGTATATATATATATATATATATATATATATATATATATATATATATATATATATATATATACACAGAGTGGTTATAAAATAACGTGATGTGTTCAGAGCTCTCTAGCAAGTGCAGTATTGGAAGAACAGCCGAATTTCATGGGCATACATACCAGAACATGGGATTTCGATTTCTACAATTAAAAAACATAGTACCAAAAGTCACCACCAGGAGGAAATTTGGCTCTACAAAGTTGTATTACTGGCGAATACTGAAGAATTAAATTCCAAAAAATACAGCACACAACACGTTTTTGCTACAAATAATTGTTGCTTACAAATGAGGTTCAATAAAACCAACAAGAAATTTCAATTTGTAACAAGACAAGAATTTTACCAAAAGTCGTCAGGAAGAAATTTCGAAGGGGCAGCAAGGATATCTTTCTGAATAATATTCATGTAAGATGGTGCACCCCCCATGTTGGGCTTCAAGTATTGAGTGCATGGCGGCAACATTTCTGTCATAGCAGATTTATTAGTCATGCATTCATTTCCTACGGTATGAAGACCGTGCTCGCCCAATCTTTCACCTTGTGACCTTTAACCATGGGGATTTTGTAACGGTGTTTTGTATCTGCGACATGTTCCCTATATCTTAACTTTCAAAACTAGAAAAATGTTACAGGTAGGCGAAATTAATCCCCCCCCCCCCCCAAAGGTGTTTAAAATGTTGTGCATTGTATGCAATGTATAGAAAATCTCGATGTTGGTCATATTGAACCTCATTTGTTGGTAAAAATCATATTTTGGGAATAAAATTGATGCATATTTTATCAGTTAGCATTTAATCCTTCAATAGTCACAGTAATACATCTTTTCAACGCCAAAATTTCCCCCAGGTGGCGGTTTAACTTTTTTTTTTTAAATTTCTGAAATCGAAATTCCATGGTCTACTGTGTATGCCCATGAAATTTGACAATGTTTCGTCCAATACTTCACTCGCTAGAGGGCTCTGAACACCTCACGTTGTTTTATAACCACCCTGTATAAAAATCTCCTGTCACGGTGTTAGTTATTGAACTTCTCCGGAACGACTCGACCAATTTTTATGAATTTTTTTTATGTGTATTTGGTAGGTATGAGAATAGGATATAAAGTATATTTCATATCGGTAGGTAATTAGGAATTCCCTTTTTTGGAATTCTTTTCGCAAAGCTCCGGCAAAATATCTCAATGATTTAAAATTTTATTTATTGTCATTTTCTATTTATAATAAATAAAATGTTTGAAACTAATTTAAGCAAAGCTTTTGCAATGGTTTACAGTTTCGCTCTTTAATTCTTTTGCGGAAATATTTTGATTTTGGGAGATTTGCGGTTAAAAATGGAAAGAGGAGGGGATAGGAGGGGTAAATTTTGGGAATGTAGGTATTTTAGACACCAAATAAAAGAAATACAGAAAAAAATCAATAAAACTAATACATAAAACTGTCATATTCCGATGTTTGTGTTTGAACCTCTTTGAAACGGCTTGACCGTTTTTTATGAAATTTTTTATGGGTCGCAGGTATGAGAATAGGTCGTAATTTATCATACCGATAGGTAATTAGTGTGTCTCTATTTAGAATTTTTTTGGCTTCCATGTGTTAAAATGATGCGACACTTTGGCAAAACATCGAAAAACTCTCAAAGATTTTTATTTGTTGCCATATGCTATTTGTTAACAAATAAAATGTTTGAATAATTTAAGCAAGGCTTTTGCAATGATTTTTTATTTCGCGTATTGATTCTTTTGCAGGGGTATTTTGATAATTGGGAAATTCGCTATTAAAGAATGGAAGGGTTGAACTTTGGGTCTATAGGTATTTTTTGATTCCCAATTTTGAAAAAAAAAAAAAAAAGTGTCAAAAAAAATCTGAGTGACTTTTTAATTATACCTCTGGCAGTTTTGGCGGGTCAAGGTGCATTTTTTTGCAGGGGAGGAGGGATGAACCATGTGAAACTAGTGAAAAATTTCTCATTTTGCAATTCTTCCCGAAATATGATCCAATGATGACATCGCATTATCCGTTGCATCATTTGACATTGCAGTAACTTTACTGGATGGATACAGAACAGCTCCTTCAGCATTTAAGCTGCCACTGAATATTCAATATAACCCAGATGCAGTGTACATCGAATTCTAACAACGCACTCCGTTATTCTCTTCAAGTGATTTCAGGCAAACATTTCCGTCATTCTACATTCAAAAGTCGCTGCTGAGATTAAAGTTTACTTGAAATCCTCTCCACTGTATCGGTAATGTTGAAAAGGTCCATCTAAAACATGTACGTCTAAATGCTACAAGATCCATTTGCTGACAAATTCTCGGACCTATTGTCAGATATCGGCGAATGAAAATTTGGTGTCTATGAAAATTTTGAATGCATAAAATTGCTCACTAATTTCAGCACCATCGTTGATTTGAGAAAATGTTCTCATTGACCGCAATGTACGCACACAATACATGCATTATGCAAGGCTGGCAGAAAGACACATATTTGGCAGCAATAAATGTGGAGGTTGACTATTTATAAACTTCGCTATATGACCTGTCGACTTGGTAGTATATATATATATATATATATATATATATATATATATATATATATATATATATATATATATATATATATATATATATATATATATATATGGTGTTCCGTTTTAACCTGCAAGACCTTTATTTTTGCAACCGTTAGTCTTAGATGTATACTTCCGAAGGGCAAAAATGTTCAAAATCAGATGCAGAGTTAAAATATTGAAAGTAACTTTTCATACGGGCCTTAATGCCCTTAGCTAATATTTAGAGAAATAATATCCATTAAAAACTATTACTGACACAAAAAAATTGATATTTGTTCAACTAAAGCTCAAGGAGATATTCGAGTTTAAAGTTTTAAGGGACTATACAAAAGATGAGATTTGAACTTATCCCTCTTTCAGAGCTGTCTCATGTCGAAGTCTGTCTGTCTGGTTGTCGAAGTAAATAAAATAAGTAGATTTTTCATTGCTATTCCAAAATAACTGCAAATTTTATGCCATGATACGCAAAAGCATAATGCAAAACCTCGAACAATTTGAAAAATCACACATTATGCACACACGTAATTTTACACCCTTGTTAACTGCTATATATTCCCCCAAAAGGTGCTATTGCTGGCGAGTGTAAAGTGGTGTAAGTCACAAAACGCTGCGTTTCATAACTCGGTGAATATTAGTCGTACTAATGTCAATTTTTTTTCTGTTGGAAAGATTTTTCAATGGAAAAAATTTCCCAAAATATAAGCAAGGGGACCTGGGACTCGTATCAAAAGTTAGATTTTGTATTTTTTGACTCATTTTTATTTTCACTTCAAACTTTCAATATCTTAACTCTGCATCTGATTTTAAACATTTTTGCAATTGGAAGTATACATCTAGGACTAACGGTTGCGAAAATAAAGGTCTTGCAGTTTAAAAAGGAACACCCTGTATAGTCACGATATTGTTGCTGAAACAACTGCTCCACTTTCTCAGTACCGCAAGCATAGAAATGAAACGCTGAAAATTTGGGTCAAACTCATCAAATTTAAAAACATGTTTCTAAATTTTAGTTTCGTTATTCTCTTTCTATACACACTACATGCAAATGACTTCGCATTTCGGTAATTTATTCAAAATAATATTACGTACTCATGTTCCTACAATATTATAGAGCATGCACTAGCTGCTGGAAGAAGTAAATGTAGATGACCAAAACTAGAAAGCTGTTCAAAATAGCCAGGAGATGCCCACGGTGTATATATATTTTTTTGTCCACCTTAGATGCTAGGAGATTATAATATGCGGTCTGAATGTCTGTGGATTGGTTGCAAATGTGCCAGACAACATGGGTACCACCCCCTTAAGAAATAACTTACCCCCCCTCCCAAATACCTCGAAGAAAAACATTTCGTCTCAAAATCTTGAGAGCTACTTTGCATAGGGTAAAGTCATCCAATATAGCTGTAGGGGAGAGCGGGGTTAAAAGTTTCGCAATAAAGTTGTTTCCTTTGAAATAGCTCAAGGAGAAAAAAGATAAATGTATTTAGTCAATACCTGGTCAAATGGAATGTTGAAGCTCACCGATGGCAGCCACCCTGGTTGGACTACTTCCAGTTGATATCAGAACATTGCCTCATCCACGAAACAACTTGTCCAAAGGCGAGGTAAGTTGTTCCTTTTTTGACTTTAGATTCCACAAAATTAATTGTAAAAAATATTGCGAAATACAACTCAAAAAACAGTCTTTACATTAAAGGAACATACTATAATTGATTTAAGTGTCAGAAGAATAGTTCTAGAACTAATTTTCCTTAACAAATTTTGAGCCTGTTTGAAAAAACGAAACTTTTAGCCCCGTTTTCCCCTACTTCCTTATATAGGGTAACCAATTTATTTTTATGCATGCATTCGACACCTACAGAGAATGTCGGAACTAGTTTTGAACCAGCTAATGCCATGTATTATGACTAGAAACTGTTACAGGTAATTGCTTTTTTTACAGTTCTGAAACGTTTTGACAGTGCTGTAGAAATCAGATTGCCCCATTATTTTAAGAAGAAAATTATAACTTTTTTAAGGGTCATTTTATTCTGTCTATCATTAATTAACTTAAAATATGGAGAATCGCGCGATATGGATGGTTTATTATCTAGAAAAATACACGGGATTTATAAAGTTATATTTTTTTTGAAAAGAAATAATGGATAATTGAAAGTGAAGACGAAAACGGTGCTGTATGTGTTCATCGCGCAAGGTCATCTTTATATGATAAGTAAGTGAACCGTAGGTTTGAATTCAAAAATGCCTCATATATCATATAAAGTCGCTGGTAATTGATAAAGCGAAAATTATTTGCTTGAAGTTCACATAGTAGATTTGTGATAAGCAACAACTTATTTTCTAACGTTAATGATGTCCCATATTAGGAGACACCCTGCGTAAACGAACACTTTCCGTTATGTACAAATCTAAAATCCATTGATAAAATTTGTGTTTTAAGTTTTTAAACTGACATGCATTCCTTTCATCACAGGTATGCAAGTGATTCTGATACCTAGCTTCGGAACATAAAAAACAATGTGAGGACGAATCTGCTGCAGGTGGCGATATAAAGAATAAGTCAGCCTAATGCTTATAGCTGACAAAATTTGTTGCACGTAAGACGATTTGTTCGATCTGTTTAATTATTTTGACATATTTTAAAACTTATGGTGCAACATTTTGTAAAAGTCGCATTTCTTGTGAGTAACAATGTGCTTTTTAAAGCAATAAGTTTTTAAAACATTAATGTATTAAACACAAGTTCCATACTTATTGTATTCCATGTACAACCGGAAATCTTTAATAACTATTTCTAAACATGTTGTCTTATTTAATTTCTTATTAGTTTATACTTTTCAATTAACTACCTTAGGAAAACCTTTACCTGTGTTGAACACGCTTTGCAATATAGTTGGGACAGTTAAATTATAGTAATAGCAGCAAAAGTTTAAAAAACAAGTATAACTGTGAGAAAGAAATGCTTCAAATATTATTAATTTAAATATAATTATTACAATTATGATTACTATTTATATACTTTCTGTTCCTGTAACCTTTCTACGGAAATGTTCCAGCTTACTTAAAAAGGTAACTTTGAAATGAAACATTCATTTAATGTATTTAAAAATATATCTTAAAGGTACTGATAAAAAGAGAAAATTGGGAATGAGAAAAAAAAAACCTTCATTTTTATAAATCGAAAAGATAAGGAATTTAATTTACTGAGATTGATAATAGATTGCTGAATTTATCAACCGAGATTGATATGAAAAAGAGATGATAACGTAGTCCTTTTAATAGATTCAATAAAAAGAACGAAATAAAAAAAGAAACTTAAAAAACCTGTTCAGTAATTAATTGAAATATAGCTATAGAAAATTTGTTCTTCAGTGGTTCAATTCCACTATATTAACTCATGGCTGATAAGACGACAGTTTATGAAATGATAGCTACGAAGGACAAAGAGAAGCGATTAATCGGTAAGGTGAAAAAAAAAATATAGTGAATGAAATTATCGGCAGCCATTAGAGTGAAAATGAGAACACAAAGGGAGAGAATTCATTTCCTGTACAATAAATTGTTGTTTAAGGACAGTCATTAGAAAAAGTAGTTTTGTGTTTCTCAAAACTCTCCTATCTATTTATCATACACGAAAACATACACATGTATAGTACAACCCCGTTTATCCGGATTATATGGCATAATGAGCAAAAAAACCTTTAAAATGCAGACTGACCGTATATTACGTTAAAAAAGAATACTTTGAATCAAAATTAAATGTACACCCAAATCTGTTTTTATGCTGTGAATAGGGACCGCATAAAAACATCTCATAAAAAAACTGTTCGAAACTTCATGAGTAGCCTTAAAAAGTTGTTTTTGCAACACAGTTAAAATATTTTTTTTTTATGCGGTGGATAGGAATCGCATAAAAAATTCTCACTTAGAAAATAACCTAAAAATTTACAAAATTGTAATATTTAAACAAAATCAAACACCAAGTGATGATCATTTTTGCCGAGTAGTCGGACCAAATTTCCCGAATGAGGACATTTTTCGGAGGTCACAGTGTCTCTTCGGGGTGCCTATATCTTTGAAGATACTACCTTGCATTCGTTTAAAGAATAATTTCGTGGATTGAGTCCAATTTGTTTGAAATTTTAATATACCGCACAAAAAAAAAGAAAAAAAAACCGCAAAAAAAAAAAAAAAAAAAAACGCATAAAAAAAAGACCGCATAAACACAGGTTTTGGTGTAATTATTTACAAAATAAATAAATAAGTAAATAAAAATTTAAAAAATAGTTTTACATCATTTCTTAGCAAGTAATTGGTCTTCTGTCTTCTGTATTAAGCACGTATAGAATAAAATTTCACATTTAATGGGTCACGCAAACACTTTTTTTTTTTTTCATTAATTGGAGTGGTGTCGTGCAGATGCTTCAATTGCACCATGACGTTTGTTTATGGTGACCATAACGTCTCGAGTTTTTAATCCTAGTGCCGACTTTAACAGGTTGTTTTTTGGTCCCAAATTTTTTGCATTGCATTTTAACATTTTTTGCACTAATGTTTAGACACAGCTTAGAGTGCACGCTTTAAAGGTTTTAATCATAAAAATAAACTTTCATTGCACTGCCTTTTTGAATATTGAAAAAGAAAAAAAAATGTTCAGAGAAATAGGCATGATTTAGAAAAATATAGGACTATAAAGCTGCTTTGTCAAAATAATTTAGAAGGGTACCTCTTAAAAAATGAAAATAAATAAACATTTCGTTTTGATTACGTTTTTTCCCCTCAGTACCAGTAGTAATAGTATTTTTTTTTTTTTTTTTTTTTTTGTGAAAAAAACTTAATGGTTTGGCCTATTGGTGTGGCGTTATGTGCTTTTTTATTTAGTTAAGTATTTATTTGAAGAATAAAAAGAATAATAATAATAGGTCTACGAATTTGATCGGTATAAATGAGGGCCGGAAAAAAGAAGTTCTACTACATGTATACAGTGGTCCAAAATGATGTAAAAATGCGGATTTAAGTATTTATTTCTACATTGCTGTTATTGTTCCACAATGCAAAATAACTTATCGAACCTAAATTTGGATCAACGGAGAATGTTTAAGATCAACTTAGTTGATCTTGAAAGTTAAAAGCTTTAATATTTGTTTCGTAAAAGTTCACAGTTTACAGGTCGTTTTAAAACAAATTAATTTATATAGTTAGTTCACTAAAACTCTTAAGATATCATGATTCTACTTCGGTGCAGCAAAATCTCAATGTTTTCGGATAGTAAAGACATGTTTGCAGCCTTCTTAGTTAGTTGAAACTTTAAAGAACTGTGTTTGACTCTGGATAAGTTGTCAGTTTCCTAAGTACAATAAAATATCAAGACAAAAATCCACAAGAAGCTGTAACGTATAACGATGAGTCAATATTATGTTCTAAAAATTCCCTTATTTTTTGCATGCATGATAAGTTGTAATTTTCGGTTCCTAACTTATCGATCTCAAGGCTAAAGTGAGTAACACGAAAATTGTTAATATCTGTTTGAAAAGAGGTTTTGCTCTAATCCAAACGTGAAATACTATACTAGTATCACTAAGAATGAGAGTTAGTTTTAGTACCTTTCCATTCGTTCAACTGCACAGGAAAAGTTTCCATCGTCCAAGGTGACCGTAGTGGCCAATGGTGCTATCAAAACCTAAATAAACAAGAAAAAATGTCGCATGCAGAATTACCATTTCAAAAACCTGATTTATGATAACTTAAAACGTAGTATGGTTTTTTTGCAGTGTTTCTGTATTAATCTATACCAGGGGTTCTCAAACTTTTTTGACTCGCGGCACCCTTTGAAGAATTAGAACTTTCTCACGGCACCCCAGATCATGTCTGTTACATAAGGAAAATGCACCAAATAAGGCCTTCCTAAGGTTAACCTAGTACCCCGCACATTTCTGAATTGCCTCTAGCTTTTGTTTACTCACTAAAAGAATTTTTTCTCAACAGTTCTTCAAAAGAAAGACGGTTTAACTTTATTATGAACATATTCTTCTTATAAGGAAAACTCCGGACAAGGATTACTTAACGCAGGGTTGAAGACAAAAGAAAAAAATATGTAAAAAATAAATTTGAATTTTTGGCATCTTGAATTCAAATAATGTTTTTCGCAATCACGCGCGTGTGTGTATGTAGGCGTATGTATCTATGCACGTGCGTGTGTGTGTAGACGAGAGCGTGTACACGCGCGTTTTTGTATAGATGTACACGCACGCGTGTGTGTATGTAGGCGCTCATGTGTGTGTGTGCGTGCGTGTGTGTAGTGGTATGTGTCTGTATGAAGGCGTGTGAGTGTGACGTGTATGTACGCGTGTGTGTCATATGGACGCAACCTAGAGACGGTGCTCGCTGGAGGAGCAGCATCGGGGGGGGGGGGACCGTGGTGCTGCAGAGGAAGGCGGGGGAAAAACAAAATCAAAAGACGTCATCAACAGTCAAATGAAAACAATAAGCAATTCCTGATTGCACAAAAACTTGTCAAAAAACATTACCAAATTAAAAAGAATTGAAACAATCCGAAAGAACCAATATAAAAACATATACATTAAACCACATTTAAAAAACCTCAAAAGCATTACCAAAGATTTCATATTCAATTCCTCGGAAAGGGAAAAGGTGTGTTTTTTCCTAATGGGTATGCGTAGGCTATTTCGCCTTTTGCAGATCTAGTGCAATACCCTAATACGGAATCCAGTCTTTTATGTGCCACCATTAAGGCGCGGATGTCAATGGCACAACTAATTTTAACGCCCATTTTCCCACCAGATGGAGGTATCTGGGCCCTCTTCGCTGCGAAACTAAACTAGGACATTCAAAGCACGAAAAGAAAGACACATTTGGGACAACTGATAATTGTTATGTTCTGTTTTTTTGTTACTCATGCACACATGTGCAGCATACGCAGCATAGGATCTCATTATCTGTCCAATACTCCGGTGTCTTATTGTAAGGTCACCGGAGTGAAAATTACGTTGTAGTTCTGATGGTATTTTAAGTTTAGAAAGAGTTAAATCTATCTGTACATTTTATATTGCTATCATTTATTATTTTATTGTAATAAACCAGTAATAAATCATTGTTATAAATTTTTAAGAGAATGAAAATGCTTATTTAACTCTGACAAAAGCAATGTGAACTTTGCCATAAAAAGGTTCGATTAACTAAATTTAACACCTCTTGCAGCTATGCAACTAGCCTATTTATTCTTTTTGAATCCCTCCTCCCTCATCTATGTTTTTTATAACATCTTTTCCATATATGTAACGTCAAAAATAAAAAAAAAAAAGACGGACTGTGAATTTTTACCGAAAAAGCCTCTAGTTTCTATAGTTCGATTCCCTATCTTTCAAAAGTTTGTAACTTCAAATTCAACTTTTTAAATTATTTTTCAATTAATCTGCATATTATGGGATATCTTATCCACATCTAATTAAATAAAAATCTATTGAATTAGACTTTTTGACAAAAAAGCCTTAAAATACTCAAATTAATTTCCTGTGTGGCAGTTCAGAACTTAAAATTTAATTTTTTATTTTATTTTTCCGTGAGTCTGTATATCAAAGAATTTTTTTTTCCGCATAGGTAGGGTTTAAATTTTCAAAGGAAAAATTTTCGATACACACTATTATGATACACAATCAAAGAAAATAAGTGGCTTAAATTATGTCTTATTTATCCAGGGAAACTTAAAATCAATTTTTGACTCTTTATTTATTATTTCAAACATAAATAATCATACAAACGGCTCCTAAGGCTTACACGCAATAGGGTGTATCGAAAAAAAACATTTTTTCGAAATTCAATTTGTCAAGTTGATAAAATATTGCCCCTACCGAACCACATCTTACATACAAAATTTTATCCGAATAAAAAAATATTAAGGTGTCCCACAAGAGGCCTAAAAAAAGCTTATGATTTTCTACAAAAAATCAACTTTTTCTTAAAAAAAAATAAATAATAATGAGAGAAAAAATGTTAAAAAATTTTCAAGTTGAAAATTGCGAGTAATATAGCCGGGACTAATTGCTAAATAAAAGGTTTTGCTCTCATGCGGCATTTAGGTTCCCACATAGTGAGCAAAAATAAGGATTTTTTAAAAGTTCAAGTCAGAATTTTCAATATAAATGTATTAGTTTAAAAAAAAATTCTTGCAAAGGTTGATTTAAAAGTTTCTTTGCTAATCAAGATTTTTTGATACATTTGTTAATGTTTTTTAGATAAAAATTATTTGAATTTCTTTTCTGATTATATTGTAAGATTAATTTGGTGAAGTGTTTTTTTTAAAGGTTATAAAACAATTTTGCAAACATCGTTTTCATTTTATTACATACAAGTATGTTATTACAAGAATTAAGTATAAAAAAGTTAACACCAAAACATATGTAGTATATTAAATGTATTATCATATAACATCAAGCTTTTTACATATTACTGTTGTTCAACAGCTCTAAAGGATGCGTGAGTTTTGCTTTTCAGTGCACCATTTGTCGAGTACTGCAAAGTCACGTAATAATAAGGAACTATCGTTTGGTACATAAGAGTGTGCCCTTCGCTTCGTATGGTATAAGAAGATATTTTTACCCAAAAAATAATGCGATTGATGAAAACGCGGGCTATGGATTTACTGCAGTTAGTTTTACAGAGTTTAAATAATAGTGGATATTTATCAAAAGATCCCCACAAACCTCATGATCTTCTAATCATTTTTCTAATATTTTTCTTTTTTTGTGGGAATCATGCTTAGCTTTTGCTCAAGAACTACAAATTTCGGACAAATATGACATCTTTGATTTGTGTACTGCTGTAACCAAATTAACTATATTAACGTTGGTCATTGTATCAGTGTAGGAAAAACTACTACTTTAGTAGGGTTGTGGGCACTTGGAACAGCTTACCGGAAGAGGTGGTAATGAGCAAGGGGGTGGGTAGCTTTAAGAGGGCCATTGATCTTCATTGAGGACTAATAAATTGACTAGGACCAGCCTATCTTAGCAAAAAGCCTGTTGCTGGTCGTCACATTTGTATTTGTATTTGATTCATTACAGTAGGGAGTGACCCTAATCGGTTTCACCAAATCACAGTCACAATAAAAGTTTTTAAATAACTTCGCTAATTTTACCTCTCACTTAAAAGAGACGTTCAAAAACTTGAGCTGCTTAAATTACAGCGAGTCATCTTGTGTTTCATCCAAGTTTTTGTCGCCATTTTGCCGAATACTGCAGATTGGTCAACTAATTCCTCCAATATTATTTTAAATGTACCACCCACATTTATAATATCAGCTTCACGGGTGACAGATACATCGGCAGAAACTTTCTACAGGTTAGAGAGCATACACGATGATAGGATTATTATTGCTTTCTTCTTCAGATAAAAATATTGTGCGCGCTTTTAGTAAGTTAAAGGTTTTGACTTTTTCCCTTAAGCCCACTGAAGGGTTCCAGCATTGTATTCTGGCTTACTACAGCGGGTTTTGCAATCTGTACTGCACTTGCTCAATTTTTTTTTTCTATAGCGCAAATTTCTGGGTTTTAAATTTTAGTGAAGGTTTTCGAAAACGTTTATAATTTTTACGCATTTTCTCCATTGCTGAACGTATGAAACTCAAACCTCCAATGAGAATGCAAATTCATTTTCTTCGTTCATCATATGAGACACAAAGTTTTCCTTGCTCTTCTTTCAGAAATGCGAGGAAAGTGATCAAAACTTCAAATGACACAAGTGAAAATATGCTTTATATGAGCGGCACAATTTTAAAAAAGGTTTTATAGAAAATCTTTGCGGAATTGGAAATCGTGCGTTATTTTGCTCTCAATTCCGCAGGACTAATCCCGCAAAATATCGTGCGGAATCCCACAGGATTCAGGAGCGGAAATCCTATTTTTAACCGACTTCAAAAAGGAGGCGGTTATCAGTTCATACCGTATGTATGTTTTTTTTTTTTGTTTGTCCACTCATAGCGTCTCACCTAGTGAACCGATTTTGATGATTATTTTTTTAATGGATAGAGGATGGCTCAACTTAGGTCCCATTACTTTGTTTGACCATATTTGTTCTTTAGAAAAAAAGTTATGGGCAAAAACAGTAAATTTCCCTATTAAATGATTAAAATGATATTGTAGCGAAGTTCGCACTTTTCATCCGTGGATAACGGTGGCTCAGTGGTAGAATTCTCGTCTCCCCGCACGAGCGACCCGGGTTCAAATTCCGACTAGGACAAAGTGAATTTTACTAAAATTTCGTTTGTACTGTTTCTCATATTTTCTCGAATGCTCTATTAATTTCTGTATCTTTTCAAGTCTGGAAAGTTCCAGCAGTTTTTCAAGTTGCATATAAGGAGATGTAACGTTCATTCGTGGTTCTGAATAAAGATCTCGAGTTGAGACTAACGATTAGTCGCTTCATTTGACTTTCACATTGTCTTCGCTATCTTCATCTACGCGACAATATGAAACTCATTGTTATAGGGGCATTCCACGGTATTTTTGACATTATGTAGAGTCCGTAACGTGACCTTTTTTTGCCATAACTTTTTAATTTACCGCATGATTTGCAAATTATTTTAATTTGAGCTGGTGTGTTGGTTGGAAAATATCAAAATAAAATAATATGCTAATCAAACAGTAAATTAAAAAGTTATGGCAAAAAAGGTCACGTTACGGACTCTATATAAATGTCAAAAATACCTTGGAATGCCCCTATAAAAGTTTGGTGCCATATAACTGTAACATTAATAGCAATTGTAATGATAATTTTGAATAAAGGCTTTTCTAAAGCAATACAGTAATATAGAGCCGCACTTCTTACTAGGTAACTTTTTACTTTTACTGAAATATCTACATTTACACTCAAAAGAATGAAATAAAAAAATTTTGAAAAAAAAATTGAACCGACTTCAAAATTGCTCTAAAAAGTGAAAAATAATTTTATTCTTTAAACACCATCGATAATACTTTTAAACATAATTTTTGAAGTTGGCGCAAAAACAAAAAGTAAAATTCATTGTAACCATGCTTCGTTCATATTTTTATCAAAAAATCATCCAAACTTAGGAACGAAACGCTTATATCGTTACTCAAATATGCTGTCATCAATGCGTAATGCATGTGGTAGTGAAGAAACTGGACGTGGTTAAATTTATACTTGTAGTTGAGTTATGGCTGTGAATGATTTTATCGATCGTTTTTGCGCCAACTTCAAAAATTATGTTTAAAAGTATTATCGATGGTGTTTAAAGAATAAAATTATTTTTCACTTTTTAGAGCAATTTTGAAGTCGGTTCAATTTTTTTTTCAAATTTTTTTTTAATTAAGCCACATCGCCTTTTAAAATGTTTTTTTTTTTTTGGGAAAATCAAGGAAGTTTATAATAAATGTGGGATTTCCTATATATTGTTTATGATAGTTTTTTCCCCCTCACTTTTTTCTCCGACTTTACTGTGTTCATTTTTCAACTTAAAAAATTTCTTACATTTTTTCTGTTATTCAAAAAAAAAAAAAAAAAGGAAAAAATTGATTTTTTGAAGAAAATTATAAACTCTTAAGACTTCGTGCGGGACACCTTAACATTTTTTGACTCGGATAAAATCTTTTGTGTAAAATGTGGGTCGGTAGGGAAACTTTTTATCAACTTGATAAATTGAATTTCGAAAAAACGTTTTTTTCAATACACCCTAACACACAAGAGCTGCGACTAAGTAGGAGAAAACTGTTATCGGGAAAATCTCTGCACACTGTTTGTCGCTTCACTGACTTAAATACGCTTACTAATTTATGTAACGTAACATACATCATTTTTTGAAGACATACCAGCAATGTATATCAACTTACTTAATTAATGGTGCATAAAAATTGTTTCAAATATTACGTGATTAACTAATGTTTATCTTTTAATTAAACATTTAATGAGTTATTCAATCTGTTAAATTGTTTCAAATCATAGAGTTCAAATTGTTCAAATTATTTTATGTAAATGCATAATGCAGTCAGTACGTAATTTAATGTGTTTTTTTTTAATCATTTACCAACGATTTATAAATTGGAGAGAATCCCAAAATTAGAGAAAGTTATTTTCTTAGAACAAGGGAGATAATTTCCTAATCATTATTTTTCTTCCTAGTCAATTTGCGAAATGTATCTTTACTTTCATAGACGTGCCTTTTAGGAGCAACTGCAAAGTTACTGATAACGAGGGAAGCAACAATGGGAAAAGCGACAACAAAAGAAAAGGAAGAAAACGAACTCGATAAATTGAAAGTCACATAGTAATTAACTTCCCTCAATGCAGTTTTCATAGACAAATTGAAGTTTGAAAGACTTGTTATTTGAAAGAATGCTTTTCGGGAAAAAATGCTTCGTTAGCTGCATCCGCAAGAAAATTAGTTTTCTTTTTTTATTTCTTTTATCGGAGTTCCTCAGGTAAAAATAATTATCACATCCACTTGCATTAGATGGAGAAGGAAAAAAAAGCTGATTGTTCGCAGACTCTATTATAACTTGTATTTAACTATTTTGATTACGTTTATAAATAAGATATTTAGATTTTTATTAGAATTGATATCGAGTTTGATATTTAGGAATGAACTAGTGTATTATTAAAAGATAGCACTGAACGGATTGCCAAAATTGTCTCAGAAACTATTGGATCCAATCAAAGGGAAATTGAAAATGTAGGATTCATTTAGCAGTTACCATAACATCCATTAAATGTATTTGTGAGTCTCTGCAAAACGTAAAGCAATGGTAAGAACAGTGAAGCATCGTTTATACGTTTTTGAAGGAAATATATAAAAATGCGTATAAATGAGAAAAAAAAACTTATTTTTGGTATACGTTAATATGTATCTGTTTATTGTACATATGTTAATTAGACTCTGCATTGACCAATATAAAAAATGTATAGTTGGCAAAAACTTATAAAAGAGAAACGTATAAACGGTACTCTCTCTTTGTTGTGTTTGTAAAAACTGCCTCAAGTTGAACAATATATACAGTGCCTCCCAAAAGTGTTCGTACACTTTGAAACTTTTTAGTAAAACCAAAAACTGAACGCGAAACTGAATTCGAATATGTAGTCCAATATTTTTTCACGTCATTCCTATGTCATTCTGAATAAAACCCTGTAGTTTTTTCAAAATATTGACGGATTTTCTTTTTGAAATTGGTCAAAAAACGAAGAGACAGAGAAATAATACGCCACAAAAGTCATCGTACACACAAATATTTTCGAATAAATTTATGATTAAAATTATCATATGTAGTTTTTTTTTTATTATTTACGCATTGTGTTGACCCTTAAAAGTCATATGACTTTATTTTTTTATTTATTAATCCCTTATATTGTGCTTATTACTTTTAAAATGGCTGGTATTTGTAAAAAACCACAAACACCATTCAAAATTTGAATTTTTTCCCCACAGTAGTGGTAAATCGGTTTGAAATGTCTCTAAATTAGTTAATTTAATCCATTTTATAGTAAAATGCTTGATAAAATGCTTTAAAGAAAAGAATCGAACCGAAGACAAGGTAAGAAAAGGTCAACCGGCAAAGTTGACAAAGCGTTATCGGAGGTTTACAGTTGAAAAATTTATGAAAAATACACATTCGAGTGCTGTAACAGTTTCTAGAGTTAAATGAAAAATTTTACATTCAATTTTCACCTAAAAATGTTCGCTAAGTTCTCTGATTAGCTGGATTAAATTGGACCTCTTCCCGCAGAAATTTTCTTGGCCGCGCGAAAAACAGAACGCTTTTTGTCTCAAAATCAATGGTAAATAAGCTCAAAACGTTTTGAAATTACGTCTTACTTAAAAAATGAATTCAACATTTTTGGTTAAATTGTTGTATAATTGTAAATATAAGTAAAAATTAGGAACTTAATCTTAAGAACTTAGTTGGACCAGTTGATCTTAAAAACCAATTTTAAACTTTTAGCCAAAAATCTGATTATCAGAAACAACTTTGTTTTTTATCAACATAACAATAAGAAGTACACGGTTTTCAACGTTTGCGTCTAGGAAATCAAAAATTGTACTAAATTTTAGAAAATACCCCTTCAATCTCTAGATTTGAACTTAATGTAACATATTTAGAAATATCTGGAGGCTAGATTACGAAAATACGGCTTTGAAACGAAAATAGAGCTAGAAACAGTAAAACACGAAGTGTAGTTGAACACTTACTAAGAAATTACGCAAAAAAATGAAAGAAAAAAGAATGAAATCTATTCCCAGACGTTTAAAAGGTGTTGATACTACATGATATTCTACTAAATAATAACTTAATAAAAAGTTAGATTATTCAATAATATATAGACATTTTTTAAAGTGTACTTTGTGAGATAAAATTTCCGACACTTTTTGGTCTTTGATTTTTTAAAAAATAAGTTTTAATATTTTTTTTAAAAAATTTCACGTAATTTTGTTGAAAATTGATCAAAGATCTTATAATTAAACATCTATTCCGAAATACTAATTATAACCAATGGATAGGGTAATTTTTCACTAAAAGTCGTAGGTGCACGAACACTTTTGGGAGCCACTGTATCTGAATTTGAAAAAAAAAAAAGTTCAATACAGGCATTAAAATTATCAAAGGGTTAAAGGAAACATGGAGTAGGAGAGGAAATTTTTCTGAAATTAGCAGCTATGTAGGGGATCAGAGGGTATAGTTAGACATCTGTAATTATTTTTCTGTTTGACATTTCCACCCTATAAAACCTTTTGAAAAGTCTAGTTGACATACTGCGAATAAAGCATAAGTGTGTGTTTAGGAAAAGATTGGTTTTACTTCTGAAGTAGAAAGAAAAAACATTTATATCATAATAATTTGGCTACCTCGAACTGAAATATCTGCATTCCTTGTGGCATCATTTTTACACCTTTAGTTAAATAGACTTTATAGACTGGCATTATTAGTTTTACATTAGCCTATTATTTAACCTTCATTTTTGCAGTATAATGATGTTGTGAATTTTCTTTGAAAATGTCACCAACTGAGTTCATACGTCGCTATAGAGGAGCAGTGAGATTCCCTAAATTTCATTCTTTTCTCAAGGTATTTTTCTACTAAAATTGGAGATTATGTGTTGAATTATAATTAATTGCAAAGCATGTTAAGGCAAGTAATAAGGGAAGTTTGAAAGCCCTGCTCCAACAAAATAGTGATGTTTGAATGAAATTATGGATGTTATAAATGAATAATACTGAACTATTGGTTATGTATTAAGTCATATCACATATGTTATTCTATTTCGTACATATCATAATTAAATTGTTATTTTTATAGTTTCATTGCACAATTTTAAATTTTAATTTAATAATATTTATCTCCATTTCAAAAGTTTAAACATGCTTAGAAAAAAAATAAAGCCAAACAAGCTTTTTTAGATATTTTATGAAACAGACATAAAAGAAGAAGCTGTTGCACGAGTGATTGACAAAGGTAAAAGCATACAATCCTCATCAAATGCTTCATGACAAGATGACACTTTTAACAGATTTACCTATCCAGAATCTTTTATATATTTCCGTCAGTCCCGGACAGATATGTCGGTACCTACAGCAAAACAAAGAAAGGAAGCCAACGCATTGTTGAAAAGGGAAAACTATGATCTCAACATATAGTTTTGGCTGAGTCATCAGATTTTTTTAATTCAAGTTAGTGACTACGAGAAACTTAAGAAAAATTATTTCGTTCTTTCAGGCCTTTATACAACTTCAAAAAGAAAAAATGCTGTATACGCATTAAAAACTTTACACATTGAAAGACATATTGAGAAAATCTAGGCTATAAATAAGTGTGGTAATATGTTGCCTATGTACCTTTATCTCATAGGAAAAAGGTCCAGAGGATCAAAGCATCAGACAAGAAATCAGATGATTCTACGTTAATGACTGTCACTGTAAAATATCTATGCAGAATACGTACTCGTTAAGCAATGGATCTAAAAATCATGTGGTCGTTCGCTTACAGTTGAAATTCGTGATAGAATTTTCAGACTTTTCATCTCCTACTATGTCGAAATTGTGGAGTTGGAATTAACTGTTGCTGCCGTCGATCGATGGAGACTGGAGTCAAACTCCTGGGTTTTTCTGCTTCGCTTGGTCGAGACTATTCGAACTGTATGCTCGTAGCAAAACAGAAGAAAGGAAAAACTACCGTTACGGCATTTCGTTAAGATATCAAATGTCACAACTGTCACATCAACTCTTACATTTAGGACCCAATTGCTCTATTAGGTTTTATATTAGCTAATCACGATTTCACTAATGCAACGCACTTTAATCTGCGTGTCGTAGCCTGTGTCCATATGACTTTCATTGAATAACCATTTACCGTAAAGTAGGACTACTTTTACCCGAAATTTCATATTGTTTGCGAATTTTATTTTTGGTTAAAGCCATTATATGAACTGATAACCTTGTTTTTACCACTTTTCAGACGTTCTGATACAGCCTTAAGCCTTTTTTAAACAACAATCTTAACTCTCGATATATATATATTTTTTTTAATAAAATGGATTTAATCAGCCCCGTGCTGGAACTACTTCGTCCCACACTAAAAAAAATCCGGAAACGTTTCTGAGTATATCGTGCAGCTGCGGTTCATGAAATTTTCAAAAACGTTTCTAAGTATTTCGGAATTCTCTTTTTGTAATGTCCAGAAACGTGTCTGAGTATTTCGGAATCCTCTTTCAATGTTTCTGAGTGTTTTGGAATACTCTTTCTGTAATTTTCAGAAACGTTTCTGAGTATTTCGGAATCCTCTTTCCGTAATTTCCAGAAATGTTTCTGAGTATTCTGTGCAGTTGTGGTTCATGAAAGTTTCTAAATCGTTTCCGAGTATTTCGGAACTCTCCAAACAATTTTCAAAAACATTTCCGAGAATTTCTGAATCCTTCTTCCGTGATTTTTTCTAAAATATAATTCTTTACTATTGTATTGCATACCATATCAGTTTCAGTTCTTTCATATCTAACAGCAATGAAACAAGCAATTTTAGAATCATTCGTGGATTTTTTTTCCTGAATTTCTAATGACAAATAGCATGGTTAACAGCATAACATAAGCACAGTTATAAATTTTTGAAAATTTATGAAATAATATAGTAGTTTCATTCCTAATTACAAAATCGTCAGAGGAGGAGTACTTTCTCAAAAGTGGGATTGTTTGTTAAACAATCTTAAAATTCAGTTTTTCTCTCAATATTTTCAAGACAAAATTATCAACATATTGTATTTTTAATGCAGAGCTTAAAAACATATTTTGTGTCAAACTTGATAGCTTTTATTTTCGGATAAAACTTGACGGAACTTACCTTCCCTTCGCGTTCCGGAATTTGTTCACCTCAAGTCTATTTCTCTGACGAACAAAGTGTACCGAAAAGTGCCAACAGAGAAATTGGTGAATTTAAATATGACACCAAGTCCTGTTGGAACCATTCGGTTTGACTCTTCTGTTCTAGCCCTTTTACAGTTCATCACAAATATAAATACTTAATCAAAATAGGTTACTGATTTTATTTTTACAATGTGCGCAAAATGCATTATATATTTTATTTATTAAAACATTGAATTCTATTGCATGATTACTCCATTTCATAAATACGAGATTCCCCCCCCCCCACACCATAAGAGTGATGGTGCACCCATAAAATGCTATAAAGCGCCCCCCCCCCCTCTTTAAAAAAAAGCAATCCCTGAAAATGTCAATGGCAGTCTGCGCGGTGAACGCCCCTCGTCTTCTTCCCATATGTACATTGTACATTAATAACATAGTATTTAAAAAATGATCACTTTTAAAACAATGACATGAAATACTATTTCTTTTTATTTCGGTTTGTAAATGCAGCTGTTCCATTTTTGCCACTGACTCATTCCTCCTGACTGTCCTATATTAAACTAGTATATCCACGAAGGAAATGTTATTTACCGAACAACTAATGTCAAGGAATTTCTTATTGTCAACCACATTTAACAAAATGAATAAGCACATGAATTAATTACATAACTATGTTGCTTACTAATAGATAACTGGGCCGTTTTCTAATGGTATAAATATTTTTAAATAAATGAATAAATTATAATAGAAAAAGATAAATAATATTGGAATATTTTTTGTGAAGCATATTACAATACTAGAAAACATGTGCATTACCATATTTTTAATGAATTAAACAATTGATTTTTTATAAACCAATGTATGAATATCCAAGTATTTCGAAATAACTTTTCTGTTATTGCTTTTCAAATATAAATCTTATTTCTTTTGCGTAATTAATCAGTTTCAATTGGTTACAACAAATAGTACACTGCGCACATAGGTATCTAGGATAACTTTAAATTAATTCGATAAACCCAAAAACAGTTACAATTGGAGCCTCATCAAATGCAAATCAACAAAAATATAAATGCATATAAAAACATGTTTTAAAATATTCATTAATACTCATTAGTAAACATGAGCGGAAGAAAATCTAAGTACCTCCATTACAACTGGATTAGTAATCCAAAGGGTTTCGTTTCATTCAGTATAAAAACGGATGTTGAAACTATTCACGCTTGAACACACAATATATATGTAATCATGGTCGCACTGGAAATTGTAAAGAAGCAAATCGTTAATAACTAACTTAATAGCTACGTACATCGTCTAAAAAAATCAAGGGCAGCCCAAAATGCAAAGACGTAAAATTAGTTTCGACACAATTTACTACTCTCTAGACATGAAATAACAAGCAATTCAATGCTAAACAGTTGCTGACTGCAGCAACCATAGATAAAGAAAAAAATAAGCTCCCACTCACTGGCGCCAGTGTTAGAAGGATAAAATACGCTTCGCAGCATTGTGCCTCACTTCCGCTTCTAGATTTTTTGAAATAACAAAAAGCTTTCTGAATAATGAGGAGTTCGCTATTGGATGAAGGAGTCTTATTATTTCGGAAACGTTTCCGATATATCCAGAAACGCTTCCGAAATTTGTTACAGCGCACTCGGCAAATCCATTAGAAAAAAAAAATGTAAAACAGATGGTGGTATCAAGAAGGACCAATGATTTTGAAAGGAAACACAAAACGTACATTCTAATGAGCAAACTATTTATATAAATTATTATAAAATCAACGCATTCATAAAAACATATTTTTAGGCAAACATAATTTCTCGACTAGAAATATAATCTAACTACATATAAAACCAGTTGAAATGCTCATCATTTAAACATTAGAAAGAATGGAATTTTAGCTTCTCTGATATTATTTAATACCTGCTCTTACTCGCTACTAAATACCACAGGATGTCCAGGCTTGTTTTGTGAACGATCTTTTAATTTCCTTTTTAGAGTTGATTGTACTTAAGTCAAAATGGGCTGATGCCACTTTCTAAGACATATCTTCAGAATTAGTTGAATCTGGACACAATTATAATTTTTCCTTTTAATAATCCGCATTATTTCCTAATTCAAGAGTTACTCTTTCACTTTCAGAACCTTTTTATCTCCAGATCTGCAAATAAACGGGTATAAATAGGAACTAATTTCTTTATTTTAAAAGATTACAAACCTTACTTAACATAATTTAGTGATGAAATGTGGTCTGGGGCTGCTTGAACGCTGGGTTCAAGTAACTCCATTTTAAGGCAACTATTGCACTTTTACCCACTTATATTAAGGTAGATGCGGGTAATAAGGCCTACCAAAGAGAAATTTGAAATAAAATAAAAACTATGTGTCCGAATCAACAAATTGTGATATTAATTCAACATACAGATCAATTACTACAAGAAACTAACAAAAAATCACCAGCTTTGCAGAAAACAAGCATGAAATAAAACATTTTTTAAAACCTTTTCATTAGGCCTTATTATACTATGGTAGGATAATAAAGTTTAATTATTGGCTTATATAATATATATCAGACATCAAAGACAGATAGACGTATTGACAACAGAAAACTGGAGTGCAAAACTATATCTAAAAGCGTAATATTACAAAAATTGTTTTTAGCCACCTACGAGTGCATAATTGAGTGGATATGAACATTTTGCATTGTATTTTTGTTGTTTAGGCCTTATTAGCCGACAGGCCTTAATACCCATACCTACCTTAGTTACTCTGTTAATGATATAGCTATAACCTTAAAACACTGTTATTTTATTAAGAAATAGAATGCAAACATAAAACTATCTTTACCTTCATGATATCAGATATTTCCATGAACTTACATGTGAAAGTTTGCAGACACTAAAAACAACTGTTTAGACAACTTGAAATCATAACATCAATCAGAAAAAGGCGGGAATAGCAGAAACTTTGTTTCATACACCAGCCTCTGCCTAGTAATGCTACCTATCATGGAGAAGGTTTTTAAGTCTATACATTGAGTTTTATAGGACCAGGATGGATTTTAAATACTTTTTTTTTCTCATGGGTTCAACTAGCCCCTGGAGGCTCAATAAACCACACTTTACTGTACTTTTTCTTCTATTTTTGCTGAAATTAGCTGCTCTTTTTGTAGCATCAATTTTTATATCTAAGAATATTTTTTTTTAAATTTACAAAAGTTGTTTCATGTAGTAAACAATAAAAACAAACAGAGATGCTTCAAAATAAATAAACACATTTTAAATTTGCCCTTGTTGGTTGACTTTGCGGCGTCAAACGTCACAAAATCCTCAACGGGCTACTGAAAAAAAATGTACTTTTATATTTTACTGAACAGTTTTTAAAGTTAACTGTTCTGCATCTGCATATCGAATAGAAAAAATCCAGCCCCTCACTTTCCCTATACCTTTCTTTCAGATTCCTTTGTCGCTCTGGGATTTTAGCATGTTTTCTTATGATCCTAGCAAAATGCGGTCACCAGCAATAGATAAGGAATGAACTCTTAAGTGGACGTAATTTACCACGAAAGATATATTGAAAAGATTACTTGAATTTGATAAAAATAAAAATTAAAATGAGAAAAAAAAAATACATTTAAAATTCATTTAGTTTTTTGAATGACACTATGAAGCAGGAACATAGGTTTTTTATGTAAGGCATGACGGATGTACATCATATAGACATGCAAGAATTACTCTTTGAGTTAAAAAAATGATCTTGAAAATAGATTTGCATTAGATATTTTTTACATTTTTATAAATTACTTGATTAGGCTAAATAATTATTAGTAGTTCTCAAATGCCATTTTTTGTTTTAACAGCTTATCTAAAAAGAGTAAGTCTTAAATTGTAGTTAATCGTGACTACTTTTTGACATTTTACAAACAATTGACATTAAGAATAAAAAGTAGGTTTTCCGGCAACTGATTAGTGTAGAATATATATATATATATATATATATATATATATATATATATATATATATATATATATATATATATATATAATATATATATATATATATATATATATATATATATATATATATAATATATATATATATATATATATATATATATATATATATATATATATATATATATATATATATATATATATATATATATATATATATTAGGGTGATCCTTATTTATATGGGAAAATTTTTTTTTAGGAATTTTTGAACTCGATCGGTCAATAATAACACGTGCCCTAGGACGTTGAACTTTAACACTTTTGATAATTTTCTCACAAATCTTCGAGTTTTTACTTCAGACCCCGTACATCGTTTTTCCTATGTTTGCAAAATATTTTTACAGCGAGGTAGCACTAAAATTAATCTTTTTAACTACTTCACATCGTCTAAAGTTTTTACATTGAATAAGAATGAAATAGTGCTTTAGAAACTTTACCTTAATCGTACGCTTTTCTCAATGTACCTCAATCGTGTGCATTTTTTTCCGATAGTCTTGGACTGTCTGTAAAGTACTAAATTGCTTTTGTGACTCATATTTGGTAAATTGATTGTGAAATTCTTCGATTAATTGTGCTCCTCTTTCAGTTGTATCATTCACAACTTTCAGCATTTTAACGATATCTCTTCCCTTTAAATAGTTTCCTTTATTTTGCCATGAATCAGTATCAAATAGGAAAACATCTTTTGGTATTTGTAACTTATCAAACAGTTTTATTGACTTGTAATTGATTCTATAAAGAGGAAGATCTTTACTAATAAAGTAGTCCAAATCATCTACTGTTATCTGAAATTTTTTATACAGTTATCAGACAAGTCTTCCTATTCAGCAAGCATTTTTTTTGAAGTAGTCTTTTCCTATCTTCAAAGTTAATTCCTTCATCCAAAACGGACAAAGCTACTAGTTCATCCCCTAAGTACCATAAGTGATTTATGAATTTTTCAATCACTGCTTCTGCTGCATGTTTGTCATCATTTTGTACGCTGCAGGTTTTTTAGACACTAGACTTTATATTAATTTAAAAGGCCTAGAATGGGTTTCTGCGAAAAACTATATCTTCATACAACATTTAACTGTAAAACAGCATTTATGAGCATTCTCTTCATGTAAGGTCAATTTAAATTGCTTCCTAAATTTATAAACATTCAAAAAATAAATTCTTTTTGCCACCCATCTGATTCACAGATAAGCTCCAGGTTGCCAAAAACATATCCCTGTAAGAGGAATGACTTCACCAAGAAATATTATTACATGCTATGAGAATTCTCTGTAATATTTCTTAATTCCGCTTTCTACGAACAATAATATTCTTCTTTTAGAATTTAAGTGGTATGTGTACTTTTTGAATTTTGAAGCGCATAAATAATGGGATATCGATTCTAGAACTAAGAAAGGCAAGAACTTCTTTAAAGACACTCTGCAGTAGGATTTCAAGTGCATGATGATAGCAATACAAATGCAATATATCACCGTCCAGCTTTTGCTCTAAAAAATTACATGCACAATTTATACGGCCGGTATTGTAAGCCGCTGTATAAAACACTACAGCTTGAAAAGTTAGCAATAAAGAACATTCATCTAAGATATCATAGACAACTGAAGAAATATCTCAGAAATTCTGAGTAGCTGTGGGACCTGAAGCTATCATGGTAATCTTATCGGCGTTTTTTCCCAGTTACATCTGGATGTAGCTTTGTACCCCAGGAAATAACTAAAATATCTAAATTTAAATGTATGAAATCTGATTTTACCTCTCGAAAATTTTCTCTTGCTCTCTTTAAGGATGTACGATTGATCATAAGGTTATTTGGATTTAAATTTACTACATCTACAAAGGCTGTTAATAAATGAGCAGCATCTTTGTCCATTTGTCTATGGCATTTGTCTAACATAATATGGCATTTGTCTAACATTGATGAAATGCGAGCTTACTTTAAATATGAATATGCAAGAATTACTTTAAATATGAAATCTAGGAATATTTTTACATAAAAATGAGAAAATCCGCAATTTTTTCTTCGAAACTCAAAAAAAGAAGGTCCTAGGGGCATGTGTTAATATTGATGGATTGACTTAAAATTTTGCATGGATCATTTATTTGTATAATGGAAAAAATTGAGGGGCCGTCATGTAAAATATCTACAACTTCAAAAATAAGGAACACCCTAATGTATATATATATAGATAAAAATACAAGTTTTTAAAATATAATCAAAAATTAACATCTCATCTTTTTTGTACACGATAAACATTCTAAAAACCAATCAACAAGATACAATAAAACAAACAATTTATAATATTTTTGCCACGAAAAATAAGAAATCAATATTCATAAGAAAATTTGCCCGTAAATTATTTTCGTCAATCTCACAGCTATTTGCTGATAATAAACATAAGACATTTTTCCTAAGTTATTAGAATTATGTGACAAGTAATAAATATACTCATAACCATTCCCTGTACGATTGGAAACGAGTCATCCGTCTTCTTAATGCAACAGCAAAAACGAAATTAATCTAGAAAGCACGTCCCATGATAATTGCAACTTCGTATTTCCTTCGTATAAATATGCAATCTGCTCACGAGGACATTAATTCATTCTTTTATGTTCACAAAGCCCTTGATACATAATCTTCCTATCAAAAGGATTTTATTTAAATATGTTCAATCAAGCAAACATAAAGAAAGGTTCAAAGATGAAGTATTATTTTTGGTTTTATTAATAGTTTACCCTAAAAATATTCCAGACATGTGTGTCTAGATTTTTAATTTTGCTGCTAATTTACTCCAAATTTTTAAGATGAATAAATGTGGATCAAGTATAATGCTATTAAGCAGCGTAGTGCCATTAAATATCAAATTTTGTTACTAAAATGTAATGCGCAAATCTATAGAAATTTTTAAAAGGTTTTCAAACACGACAGGGAAAATTTGACCGAATGTTAACACTTACGAATACATACGTTTTAAATTAAATGCTATTGTTATTCGTATGATTTAAATATGACAAAATATGCAAATCAGTAAGTTTGGGATCATATAATTATGATAATTTTCTTTTAGTTCCTATCATAATTTCAATCGTAACAATGCATTATTCCTAAGCTTATAATTGATATAGATTGGGTGTAAAAATGTACTTTTTAACGCAGGATTTTTCATTTTTATGATCGTATTCTAACTGCAGCGAAATTGAGCTAATTGCCTTACTTGCGATAAAATAGGATTTTTCTATAACTAAAAAGTCTAAGTTTGGTTATTTAACATTGCAGCCGTGTGCTAAATCTCTGTACTCCATTATTCAGGTGTCACGCACAATAAACGATTTTCAGATGTCGTTTTGAAGCTCAGACAACATATTTTTAATGTAATTATACTGAACGAAAAAAACGCCAGGATTTCAGTATTACTTCATTCATAAAAGTTATATGCACCAAATTCTTTTGCCGCATCGTAACGAAAATGGGAACGTATAAGGAAAAAATGACGGGAGAAAAGTAAGAAGAAAAACTTAAAAAATAAAAGGAATTGTAACCTAAGTGGAAAAAAAATAGTTATTCTAGAGCACCAGTGATGCCAAATTTTCGCAAATATTAGTCATAACACTGCTTAAAAGCAGCATCAATTAATGGCATCACTGTCGAGTGAACAAACACCAAACAGGGACACCTAACATTAGAACTGCCTTCTGAGGACCTGGCCTGTTGGCTCAAGTTGGCTACCTATGGTTGGCGGAAGTGGCTCTCGCCATGAGTAAAACGGCAAGAGGTGCAGTAGTTTGCCAACATTAATTCGAAAACATATTTTGATATTTAAAGGTAAAACATTTTAGGGGAGTGTGGTGCACCTTGGGTCACTCTTTTCATTTTTTCATTTTTACGTCAATTATTTGAATCAAATTTAAAATCTAAAAGTCACATTAAAATAGCCCATCATACTTCTATGCAACATGTTTTTTAACATTCAGATAGTTTGAAAATAAAGTGTTGCCAGCCGTTTAAAGTAAAAGTTCCAAGCTGTCCCTAGGTACGACATCCTATTTATTGTATCTTGGGACACATCCTGTTGTTCTATAGGAAAATCTTCATAATGCAGGAAACAGCCGTATACTTGAACCAATATTGCAACAGAAAAAAATATTTTTTTCATGGTAGTGAATAAAATCATGAATATTTAATAATGAATTATGAATAATGAATTATAAATTAATTATCAAAAATTAAATGTGTTCAAAAGACAACATATGAATAAAACATTGTTCCATTTTCCTAAACTTAGCTTAATTATTAAGAACCATGCATATATTGTACCTTGGAGTGTGTCCAAAGGTACAACATGTTTGGATGTCCCGAGGTACAATCACCACGTCGCTTAAGAAAATCCAAAATGATGCTTAATCTAGCTGCACTATCATTATTTTCTCATAAGCAAAATATTTAAAGTTCTTCTCTTTTATAATAAAATAAAATTCAGTTGATTAAATTTACAAATACAAAGACAGAAAATGAAAGGAAAATGAAGAAAATATTTACATTTGAGTCGTGCAATTTTCTTTCTCTCACAAAATCGTTAATTTTACTCATTTGATGCTGATTTTTACTATGGTACCATTTAGTAGTGAAGGTTACTATTACAGATTACAAAAACATGGCTGCTAAAAAAATATTCTTAGAAATTAGCAGTGTCCCAAGGTACAACACTCTCCCCTACTGATCTTTTCATAGAAAATTAGCGAAAATAGAGCTAGAATGAAAAGAGAGACAATTTCTGATACTCTAAAAAGAAGAACTTTGCGAGTATCCGTTTAATATCATGAATCAGTTTAATACTTCTGCACATCAGTGGGTTGAACCTGGAAGGGTTGCAAAGGGGAGCAAGGGAAACCAAGAAACAAACTGGTAAAAAATTCTCGGTGTAGAACGTGCTATAAATTCATCTGTATCTAAAAACAAAAATAAGTAAAGACGACACATTTTTCAACTAGTGTATTTGTTAAGTGCTATTTTTCAAACAATATGCTTATAGACTTTATTCCCATTCTCTTTTTACGTTTATCCGCTTGGTACGTTCCCACAAAATACTTAAATTTACACTATACACACACACACACATATATAATAAAAATAAAATAAGGTATAATATTAAATAAAGTAAAGTATAGTATATGAATTTAATAAATAAATATTTACGTTCTATAAATACCTGCAAGGTTTTTTTTTTTATAACTGTTGTGGGACTGCTGAAAAAAAAAATATATGATCTACTTAGCGTAGGAGCATGCCAGAAGTTTGATTGAAATCCATGCGTGAAAACGATTTCTTGTTGTTGTATCCAAGTGTCTTGGAGGAAGATAGAAACGATGCACTTGGGGCATCTCAAATGACACCTCAACGTTTGTACCCATATATTCTACGAAGCAATAAACGTCTTCTTTAAGAAATAAGGAAGCAATCGATGGGAGAGGAAGAGACAATGAAACAAGGTAATATTCTTACCAGCTTTCTTAGGCACATTTCTGAGAATCGCAAACACGTATCGCTTTTACCTTTAGGTAAAATTTATGTCATAAACGCAACATTTTTCATTTTTATACGTCTAAGTTCACGTTATATATCATTTAGTAGATCACACAACCGAAATCAGTAATTAATCTGACTTCTGAGGACATTCCACGTTGCGTAAATCTACCAAAATTGCTTGCTTTCTTCGAGAGAGTTTAATGAGGGATGTATTACAAATAAGATTAAATATAATTTTAAAAACGGAATTACGTATTTTTTTAATCATTTGAAAAATCTTTCCGAACGAAACTATACCTTTGAATTCAATAATATGCACAAGCCACAAGTATCAAGAAAATGTTGATATTTTGAACGCTTTTTTTGATCCAATCCGGAATTGGCAAATTTATTTTGATCACTTTTTTAATTGTGTTAAATGTAGAAAAATATTGTATTCACTTAAAAATAACTCATCTGTTGACATCGGTTTGGTTAAAATGGAAGTTTTGTCGCTGGTGAAGTTAAAACAAAAAATATTCACTTACGTCGTCATTTTTTTTTTTTTTTTTTGGTACTGGCTTTAAAATAAATACTTTGAAGAAACAAATGATATTTCGTTTCCATTAAAAATAGAAAGCAATGTTTTCATCTATTTTTAACTGCACGTTAATAAGCAAAATAAACATTAGATAGTATCAACACTTTCAAGCGTACTGCTGATAAACTATAACAAACTTAATTTTGTTTGCATTCTTTTAAATTATAGCATTTTCGTATTCCATCTGACGCATATCAGAGAATATTGTGTTTTCATTAGTTAAAGCAGAAAGAAAAATGATTGAGCTAACTAGGTACTTCTAAATATTTGTAGTTGGTGATGATTTAACTATAATTTCCTATTTCTCTGCTACAATGAAGTCATTATTCTGCTGACAATTTAGCTTTTTCTTCTATAAAAACTAACATAAAAAATGCAGTGATAAAACCATATAGGGGAAAGGGGGGGCACATGTGAAAAACTTTTTTCATTTTTTTTGTTTTTAAAAAAGTATTATCAATTTCTTTTTGCTCGAAAATATTCTCAGTGTTGAATAACATTTTCTCTGTTATGGTATTTTTTTTAATTTTTTTAAAAAAATATATCCTTACTTACAATATTTAAGAAAAAAACATATATGCCCATGCACATGTGAAGCATTTCCGTACATACCAGTTACGGTACTGAAGGGTTTGCTTGTTCTAATCATTGGATATACAAGAAAGAACTTTTAAAACTGCATAGTACAAAGTACTTCAGTTTTTGACTAAATGAAAATTGTGCGTCTCTTTTTATTTCCTTATCGCAATATATTATACTAAATTGTAGATTAACTATTTAGCAACAAAAAATTTAGAATATAAAACTTCCAAAAATATATGAATAAATGCTGAAGAATAACAATTAAAATAAGTAACAAAAATTTTTCAATATGATTATAGAAAAAATATTTATAAATTCTTACCCACATTTATTTTATAATATGCTGCACTAATATTAATGTTACGGAGGAGATATGGGAACTGTTTACCTGTGCCCCTTGATGTTGTGATCACAAGTACCCCATCATCTACCTAACAACTAACTTGCAAAAGAAGAGAGTTCTTATTTTAATAAAAACATTTTATTATTGTCATAAATTTACTCGAATGTTCATATAATGGTTTGCAATAATTAAGTTTAGCTAAATAGTTGGTTCTAAAAAATGTTTTCACAGGAAAACTACACACAACACATGCTGAAACAAAGAAGTTGCCGCCACAGAAACATAAAATGGCTCACTGCTCTAAAAGTTTGGACGAGAAGTACGGCTGGTATCGCAATTACTTTTGATTTTTTTTTTCAAATTAGCTTGAAGTTACATTAGTAAAACATACATGTTCACATGTGACCTGTGTTAACATGTACCCCGCTTTCCCCCTACTTCATAATACAGCTATTGATCTATACTCAATGAATGAGTTTACTTTTATGAATGAGTCCTACTGACCGGTAAACGCTGCACCGTTGCAACTCTATATTTCCTTAGGAATGCTGATAGCAATGACACTCTAGGGAAGTCTGAAATTACTACTCAACTGTCTCACTTTAGCATTCCACAGCACAATAAACGTCCATCCTATGGTGTGAGAAAACCGTTAGATAGACAGCCAAACACAATAAAAGAAAGTAATATTCCTTTATCTGGAATTGGCTAAATTCTTAGCATTGCGATCGGTACATTAAATAACTCATAGGGAGTTAAATACGAATTAATTGCACAATTAAGGGTGTCTGGGACAGATTAAAAAAATAAATAAATTAACAGGTCAGTTTTGAAATTTTTCTAACTGATTCACCATCTGTTTTGCAAGCAAACATAACATAAAGCTGTTTTTTTTTTAATTTAATTTATTTTTTTTTTAAATGGGCTGCTTTAATCGCTAAAACTCAAAATATTCTTGGACAATTTTCAATTTTTTTTTTCAAAAAAAATTACAAAAATATCTAAGTTTTACTTTTTATTCGGCAATTTAATAAATACTGATTCAATAAAAAATAGAAAATATATGAAAATTTTTTCGAAAAAATAAACTTTTTTTTTTCCAAATTTGTCGAATAAAAATTAAAGTCAACTGTTTGAAAAACAAATGCTCTATATTTCATTACTTTATCTTTATCATTTCTTGACTTATTAGAAATTGAATGCAAAAAATCGGAAAAAATTGCATCATGGAGAAAACGTGTTAAAAGTTTAAAAGTAAAGAATAATCTTCGTTAAATGCATGTAACAAAAATAAATATATCTTTTGTTCTAATTAAGATAGAAACAAGACTCAAACATTATTTTAAGCAGAGAAAGATTGATTTTTTTTTTAAATGGTAGAAAAAGGGTAGAAAAAGTTAGGTCATGTAAAACAACGTTTTCAAAGTAATTTTGTCTAAGTTACTCGAAGCATAGCTTGAAAGGGAAAAAAGAATACAAGTGACATATGTTTTTTGGAATCGGTGATTTTTAAATTGAAGAATGATGCTAGAAATGAAGGAAAAAAACTGACTTTATTAATAACAGTTTAAAGTAAATGAGGTAAACTTAATTCAAATATCTTAATAATATCCATAATACACTTATTTACTTTTAACAATTAACAACAATAATATGAGCTCAAATGCATTACGATTATGAATTAAAAATAAATGAATAAACTATATGTATTTATCTCTCCTTCTGGCAGAAGAATTCATTCTTCTTAAAAATTTTTGAGTCACTAAAATTTTAGTCGGGGGAAAAATAATCCTTTTTATTTATTGATAGGTAATTTAACTTATTAATAGGTTTAATTTTTTTGCCTTTTTTTTGGGGGGGGGGGGGGGGGGGGGGGTCAAAGTGCACGCAAAAATAGCTGGTTTATTCTTTGAGATGCTTCTCTGTGCTACGAATTCGTTGTTTTCTGAAAACGAAAAGTTTAAATATATGTGTTTTTAAATTTTATTTAACTTCATTTTCTCAAAAAAAAAAAAAAGAGAGACAACATCAAATTTACTCTTTTTTTTCCCACAAATATTTACGTTTGTACATTATTAAAATAAAATAAGAATTTTTTTAAACTTATTGATAGGTAGTTTAGTACCGAACTAAACCTTAAAAAAATATATTCCAGAATAATTAGCATAGGGAGCTTAGTTCTTGAGAGGCTTGCATATGCTTTTGAATTCACTATTTTCTAAAAAAAATATTTGTACATGTTTTTTTGAGATCACAACTCACGTTGCTTCCAAAAAAGAGGTTCAAAACCTTTTTTTTTTTTAATGGTTTCATCCATTTTTTAAAGCAATGATTTTTTTCCTTTGTATATCTTAATACACTTCTCTAATTATATTTGTGAAACAAAAATGAGATCTAAAAAACTCCAAGAATTCACAAAGGGAAATGTTGAATCAGAGCAGGTAAAGCTTCCGATTAACTATTTAAGATCACTGGACACGTTTTTTGTTTTCAGGTTTAATCTCTAAAGTTTTCGCTTGACAGTAAAAGAACAGTGTGTTGCTGTATCACAATAATTCAATGAAGAAAAGCAGAAAGGGGGCAAAAACATGTTTCGTCGGGGTTTTTTTATTTAAGAAATTGGGAAGTTTAAATAAGAATAAAAGAACGCGAATCATAAAAATGCCGCTTCGTTAAAACTTCTTAAAACATCGTAAATTTGATATTAATTGAATGATTTAAAAAATTTGTAGTATATTTTAACTTTACAAATATTACATTTTTACTACCATTATTCCTAAGATTAATGGTATTATAGTCTACTTAGGTAAAACAACAATGTTATAAAAGGCAATTAAAATCGGCTATCTTCGTAATAATTAGATATTATCTGCTTCTCCTAAAAGTTATTTCGCGAATTTAAAAGCTAAACTTGGGAAAATTATTTTTGGAGATATCTGCTGTATCATAACTAGTTTTTTTGGATGCGAAATGATTTATTTCAAAAACATTGATTTAAGATCAGTACATTCAATAATCAAACACAGAGATATATTTTACCACTGTTCTACGTAAGGAAATGTAAGTTAAACTATGGGCATATTACGAATTTGATGTATCTATGGAATTTTGCAGAGCAAAAATAATCTAGAAAGATCTAAAAAGAAAACATAAAATAATAAATAAGTAAACAAATGAAATAATAATAATTTCACGCTCTTAGTTTGGGAAAAGTTTTCTTTTTTTCATTTTTTGGGATACCTAAAGAAGTACATCGTAAATATGACAAATGAAAACAATTTAAGTTTTATTCGGAATTTCTGGAACGTAAAGGAAAATGCTTTAACAATTTAACTTCCCCTAATGGTAGATACCATTTTGTTTAATGCGAGATAAAACAATGTTTACGGAAGTACTTTGCGTTACTGATCGAAATTTAATTTGGAAAATCATATTGAATTTATTTTAGAAAATGTAATGGGTTTTACAAAAGGAAATCTGCATAACGTAAGTTTTATATAATGAAAATTACCGGCAAGTGGTCTTTTTCTACTAGGAGCTAAAAATATTATCATTAAAAATCAGCAAAACAGAATTGCTATTCAATAGGTTTCATTTTTAAGGAGATTTGTATGAAAAAAAATTTGTATAAATACCGTACATATGCTTGACTTTTCTGTATCTGTACTAAATAATTTACTACAATTTGTTTTTTGCTACGTCTCCTTTACTAGTATTATTAATAGAAATGCTGTTACTCGCTCATTGTGATTCGTCACTAAATTTTATTTAAGTTGCAAATATAGTTTAATGCTTAAAATGATGAAATCCAATCACGTGGTTGAGGAAATGCAAAATAATTACTTTAATCGGAGGCAAAACACTCATGCTAACAAATATATATATATATATATATATATATATATATATTATATATATATATATATATATATATATATATATATATATATATATATATATATATATATATATATATATATATATATATATATATATATATATATATATATATATATATATATATATATATATAATTTTTTTTTGTGAAATACCTATTCAGAAAATATTACTACTAATACACACATTGTATTTATTAGGTAGTACAATCAGAAAGAGTCACATATTTAACGAATGTTTTTGGAAACGGTTGGGAGAAAGAAGGATGTAATCAACAATCGCGGAATAGGTTGTAATCTACAATGGAAGATGAACAGTTGAATGTCCACAGGTAAACAAATGTACTGTCTCGATTTTCTATGCAAAATATTCAATACTGTCTTCTCGATCCAAATTGGAACTTCTATAACCTAACAAAATGATGAATAATTTCTAAAGAAGAAAATTACAGCATTAAATCACGAACATTTTGAATAAAGAAATCAGAAATTTTTGTTCGTCTCAGCCGAGACAGATTAATGTGCGTATTATACGTGAAATTTTTAATGTAATTAGATAGTAAACTAAACTTAACAAACAAAATGATTGTTTTAGCCGTGATTTCGTATTAAACGCGATCCTATAAACAGAGTTCAACTGTGTATATATATATATATATATATATATAGTAATTTAATAACTCACAACAGAAAAGTGACTCATTTAAATTCATTTCAGAAGTTTCATTACTAAAAACAATTTATGTGTTGCTGTTTTTTCAACCTAAAATACATTTTGCTTAAAATCATTCATAATCATATACTGGTATTAACTTTTAAAGCACCTTATTTGATTTAGTATAACAAATGAAAAGGTTAAAAACTAGAATATCTTATAATATTGAGTCAGTCTTGTACAACATTGCTCAAAATTACGCAAAGAGCAATCAGGCAATTAAAAAAAAAGAACCTTTTTCAAATTATGTGATGTACTTTGTCCTAATCTGATGCACTACTTCAAAAGTTTTTACCAACACTTAATTAAGCATAATGTGTCATACTTCAAAACGTTGACCTTTTATGCTATTCATCATCTTCAGAAGTAGACTCCAAGGCTCAAATTACAAAAACGACAGAACTTTCAAAAATAAATGTTAATAGGTTTTATATTTTACATATATCTTTCAAGACTTGAAAGACATTGAGAATACACTACTAAAAGTATTACTAAAGAAAAAAAAATGTAAGAGTTTGATTATGTTATTTTCGAAAAAAACTATAATATATTTTACTCATGGATAGAACTCTTTCATGTAGACAATTCTTAATAAAGCAATTGCTTTTCATAAACACACATTTCAGAATTTCAGAAATGTTCCAAAAAGGCGAAAAATCATGTTTTGGGATTAAGTCAAAAAAATGTAATTATTCAATGTACAGTTTCTAACAATATGCATCTAGGATCTTCACTTTGGCATCAAATTTAATGTTATTGAAAGACCAAAAATTTAAAACTAATGCATCGACATAATTCGAAATTATTATGCGCGCAAATACTGACACATCCTCTAACTTCCCAATATTTAAACCTATTTTGATTTTTTCACTTTCGATACATCCAAGTTTTAATCGGTTTATATTTATAACGAGCTCTCGAAGCTTTTTCTTAAAAAATCGCCCAAATATAAGCGTAATGGATTTTATCTTCTTATTGTGCATTTAATGATAACACTAAAATTACTGCTTTTTGAAGCACGTCAAAAAAAGGTTTTGACATAAGATTGTTATGTATTTAATTCATCCGATCATCTTCCCAATATTTTAACCATTTTATTTATTTATTTCTTTATTTTTATTTATTTATTTTATTTATTTATTTATTTATTTTTTTTTTTTTCAGTTTTGATAAGTCCAAGTTTCATTTGGTTGACATATAACGAACTCTTGACTCTTGATTAAAAGATCACATAAGTATAAGCTTTAGTAATTATTTATTTTCTTATTGTGCATTTAATATTAACACTAAACTTACTGCTTTTTGAAGTAAGTTTACAAAAGATATTGGACATTAATTCTTAATTTTTATAATTTAACCAATTTTCTCTCTATCTCTCTGTCTGTTTCTCTCTCTCTCTCTCTCTCTCTGTCTGTCTGTCTCTTTCTCTCTGTCTGTCTCTCTCTCTGTCTGTCTCTATATCTCTCTTTGTCTGTCTGTCTCTCTCTTTGTCTCTCCACCTATCTCTCTCTACCTCTCTCTGTATTTCTTTGTACCACTCTCTCTCTCTCTTTGTCTCTGTTTCTTGGGTAATGAAATCATGTTTGAAAGAAATATAAAAGTTTATGACTGTGTGTTTACGTGAGACACTAGTAAGATTAATCTGAAAATTTCATTGCTACTTCTAAAATAGGAATGAGAAATGTATATGCAAGATAAATAGATATAAATATGTAATGCTCGAGTCGGTCTTTATTTAACTCAGACTTTGATTAAGAAAACTAAATTAACAAAATGTAATTCAGTTCTCGAATGCACATTCATCTCAGGTGCAAAATAATTTTATTTGGAAACGACTAGAATATTCCTCAGTTTAATCTTGTAGAACAATGAGCAGAGCATTAATACTTACCGTTCCAAAATTTCATTCACAGTGAAAGTCATTTAGTTAGGTATAAAGGTTTAAAATAAATTCCATTTAACATATGTATGGCAAATGTTTAAATCTGCTTTCTTATTACCGACTTAATTAAAAGGACTTCCAAATATTTGCAAAGTGAAATTAATGTGCAAGTAACTCTTAAGGACAGCTAACGTTAGATTACTGAAGTCAAATACGGAAAGGAAAATTGCAAGGAATTCGTTTCTGGTAATATGTGAAATGTGCCACTACTTCTGGATAAGGAAAATTATTTTTGTGAAATTAAGGTGAATAATTGGAAATGTCTCTACTTTGTTTAAAAACAAGAAAATGCTGCAATTCGCTACCATGGTAAAGTGATAATATGAAGCATGTGTAAGACTTGTAATAGTGTCTAGGGACTTCTATTGAAACTGGCATTTACTCATACATACTTATCTGGGGTGCCATAGGAGGGAGAGTAGGAATTTAAAAAAAACTTAAAACAGGTGGTGTTAAGCCACACTATCAATCCCAGTTAGAAAAAAAATGTTTACATGTAAGGTTTGTCATGACACCCTAACTAGGCCTTGCGATCCCGAATACCGCATGATATTCTGCGGGATTAATCACTTGGGATTGAGAGCTAAATCCCGCAAATGTTTTGCATGCAAACTTTTTCCAACCTTGCTGCTCATAAAACGACTATTTTCCCAAGCATCATTTTTAGTTTGAATCACCTTCCTCGTATTTCTGCAAGAGAGCAAAAAAACTTTGTATCATGTGATGTGCGGTGGATTTACTATTTAGGAACAATATATCCAATAGAGTAATTTTTTCTGAGGACGAATTGGTATTCTCATTCGAGGTTTCCGTTTTTATTCGTTCACTAATTAAGAAACTGCGTTCAAATTATAAACGTTTTCGAAAAGCATCTCAAAAATTTAAAATTCAGAAAATTAGGCTTTAGAAAAAAATAATTTAGAAAAAATATATAGAGAAAAGGGCCACAACACGCGTTTTCATTAAACGCATTATTTTTTGAGCAAAAGTCCTTTCCCATCCCATACCAGTAATGTTTTGTTAAGCTGCATTAGACGTTTTTAGGCCACACTTTTGCGTACCAAATAGGGTGCCGCGGGATTTCGGAACTATAAGGAGTCAATCCCGCGGGATCCCGGGATCCAGCAGGATTGAATGTATTCTTCTCAAAGGTTAATTGTCAACGAGAAAATAGTTTGCTATTTAGGAAGGACTGCTTTTGTTACATGAATTAGTCGTTATCTCGAATTACGTACACTAATTATGGAGTCATATAAAGTAGCATCTCAATTCGAGACCTTCGTTCGGTACACAAAAATGTACTTCAAAAAATTCCAATGCGTCCTAACAAAGCATCGCTCGTATGGGATGAGGAAAATATTTGTGCGCAAAAAAAAAAAAAAAAATGGGCTTGATGAAAACGCCTAATGTCGCTTCACTGCAATTGGTTTTACGGATATAAAAAATAATGGACATTTAGCGAAAGATACACTTAAACTTCACCACCTTCTAAAATAGATTTTTCTTTTCTTATGGGAAGTGTCATGTTAGGGGGTTTTGCTCATTAACTTCAAATTTCGGAAAAAAACGATAACTATTTGATTTGTGTATTAATTAGTCTTTCCAATTTAACTTTCCTTGTTGCTTCATTAACGTTGGTCATTGCATTAGTGCATTTTATTCTTTACAGCAGGATGTGAACTCTGATTGGGTCGAACTCTCAGTAAAATGTTTTGAATAATTTCGCTAATTTTTCCCCCCACTTTTAAGAGACAATCAAAAACTTGAGCAGCTTAACGTATGCACTGTCATGCGAATCATCTAGTGTTTCACCCAAGTTTCTGTCACCTCTTTTAGAGTCGTGACGACTATTGGAGATTACACAGCTAATTCATCCAACATTAATTTTATGGTACTATCCTCATGTATTTATATTATTAGGTGATATAGACTTCGGTGACAAAGACATTGACAGGTTTTTTCTACAGATTAGAGAGCATAAATAAAAAATGTCAGGTTTTTTTTATTGCTTTCTTCTACGGAAAAAATGTTATGCACTTTTAGTATATTAAGGGTTTCGAGCGCATTTCTTAGGTTTATAGAAGCGTTCCAACATTGCATTCAGGCTACTCCAGCGGATTTTGCACTCTGTAATAGGGGATGGTTGGACACAAAGAGAAGAAAAAATTGAAGTTCAAGAAAATTTAAAACTTTGATTCCATAAGAAAATTTTTAAGGTGGACGTGTAATGCAGCTTAAGTATATAACGTTTTGAGACACATAAAATGCCATTACTATTTAAAGTTTTAGAGATAATGTAAAAGAAGAAAACGTAAAATTTTGTCACACTGTACTCCACTCATGGGGCATAGTGAGACAGCACATAAAGCACAGAGGCACATTATTTAGTGTTAACAGAAACATAATATGTTCAACGTTTAAAATCAAAATTAAATACTAATAAAAAAATTGAAGTTTCATTGTACATTTAAATAAAAATTTAATTTTCAGACCACAGAAAAGATTGATTTCGCTTTGTGTCATTTCTTTTCGTAGGAACTGTTATAAACAATTTCGAAGTTTTTTCCTGAACGGATGCAATATCTGGTACAGATAGTCAAATCAAAACAGTCAAAATGGTTTTACTTTTGCACAAAAAGATAAAAAAGTCTCCATCGTTATCAGCTATCTTTAGAACTTTTCGAACTTCCCATGATCTAGCTCTTCAAACCCAGAAGGTAGACTTTTGCGCACGTCAATATGATCTTAGAAAATTTCAGTTCCGCCATTTAATTTTTTCTAATCTCATCACTTGTGTCAAATAAGCCTTCATTTTTGACACTTTTTTTTCATTTCTCTACTTTTTGTGTTTTCTTCTTCTAAAATTTGCTTTCGAGGAGCATCTCTTGCTACGATACTTTTACCATTTTATGCTCTTTCTTTATTACTCAACCTTTTCTCTCTTCGGTTTTTGGATATCCTCCGAAGCTTTAAGAACCTAAGAAAACACTCACTGCTACACTAGAGCAAGAGGACTTTTCGTATTAGTTTTATCTATAATTTAGATTATAATGATCTACTTTATCTGAAATGCCACTTGGAATTAGAAGGTAAATTCCCAATGAACTTCTCATGGAATCGCCGGAAAATGTCCCTATATTCAGCTTACGTGGTTTAATTCACGTCTTTGACGCGGTGAAAATACGTGTAAAGTAATTAAACAGCAAGTTGAAAATTCTTAGGTCATAGAATAAATTTTAAAAAACATCCCTTTCAAATCATAGTTCAGGTTGGGGCACAGTGTGACTGTCTCACTCTGCCATAACTACGTCTGTTTCACTCTGCCCCAACTACGTCTGTTTCACTGAACCTCTCTCCGCCTTTTTCTTCTAATTCAACAGTTTAAGGAGTTCGTTTGAAGCATATCGTAAATTTTAAGAATTTATTAAGTTGAAAAATGCGTTAAACAGTAAAGTCGATGATTAGCGAAAAATAGAAAGATTCAAAATTCCCACATGGTACTCAACGTATCGATTTTTTCAATTTTAAGTTAAATTTTCATTTTTAGTATATTCCTTTTTATTAATTTGCAAATGTTGATTAAAAATGTGTTCGCTAATAATTTTAAAACTTGATACTTCATTTAAAAATGTATAGGTATTTTTTAAAATATAAATCGAAAAAATCAACTTAATGAAGAGAATTATAAAATTTAGTTCTCTTGCTCTACGCCTAAATCTTTTTTTTATTTTAATTTGGATAAATATTTTTATGGTATATGTAAAGCAATAGGGGCAAAGTTGTAAAAAACATGAAATTTTGAACTTCAAAAAAAAAAAAAAAATATTTCATTCGGCCTAGTACACAGGACCGGTTTGCAGTTTCAGGCGCAAGTAGGCACATGTTGTCGTTGTTCAAATTATATGATTTTTTTTTTTTACATTTATTTTCGGTGAGCGACTTGAAAAATCGATTTTCGTTTTTTTTTTTTTTTTTTTTTTTTTTTTTTTTTTTTTTTTTTTTGAATACCCAAGCATATATACAAGTTTTTACTTCCTTTTTCGAAGTAAAGGAAGTATTGTATTCACAAAAAAATTTTGATCCAAAAATTGCCATTAATTTCCATTTTGCTCGCCCCCGAATGAATGTTGAGTTTTTTTTTTTTTTCAACCTGACCTCACGTGGATAAAAGAGCTAAGAACTTATAGAGAACCTAAATATCCATTTTGACAATTCCCGAATTAAAGACAACGATTTTTTTCGTGACGTCTGTACGTACGTATGTATGTGCGTATGTATGTATGTGCGTATGTGTGTATGTGTGTATGTGCGTATGTGTGTATGTGCGTATGTATCTCGCAAAACTGAAAAACGATATGTCCGAGAAAGTTGAAATTTGGTACGTAGACTCCTAGAGGGGTCTAGTTGAGTACCTCCCCATTTAGTTGCATTCGTATGTTCCCAAGGGGGTCTTTTACACCTTTTTTGAGGGAAATCATTGTTAATATCAATGCAAACTCAAGCTGTGTTGTAGTTTGGCAAACACTTAACGACATATCGCCAAGCTTTTGGTCGCCAAGTCTTTTCGCCAACCTCGAGATAAAAAATTTGGCGTTTTTTTTTTTTTTTAGTTTTGTTTCATTTTGGCCACTAATGGCGATATTTAGAGAGTTAACCATTGAATATCATTAAAATGTCCAATATTGGCACAATTAATCTGCATAAAACGTTTTTTTGCTTCAGTTCGCAACAAACTTGAGGCAAATATATTTAAAGTGTTTCTTTGCTTACTCAAGGCACTACTGTTATCATTAAGGTGGCCTAAAAGGTAGTCATGTGATTCACACATCAGCTAGTTTTTTCTAACGAAAATGTAAAAAGTAACGTACATAGAAATTTAAATTACCTGAAATCAGTGTTGGGCATCAACTAAAAAAATCAACTAAATTTGTAATTGATTGATTAGTTGACTAAAGTAATCTGACTCCCATTTAGTTCAGACTAATATTTTAAAAATTTAATTCAATTGCAGACGAAGATTAACGTTAGTTTAAACTAACTCGTTAGTTGATTAAAAAAACTAATTTAGTTCAGATTGATTTAGTTCAGATTAAATTAATCAGATTGAATTTAGTCAGACTAAAAGTAATCAGATTAAAAGTAATCAAATTGATTTGATTACTTTTTTAATTCAGATTAAATTCGTAAAATATAAATATCACATGAACAGAGGCACATTTGTATTTCTACGTGTATATATATATTTATGCAAGCATACACGAGTTAATGCGTGTACATACGACTACGTGCGGGTATATATGTATATAAAAGTGTTATCCCGCGTATGTTCGTGTACGGAGGTATATTTGAAATTTTAAGTAAATATACATATTTATGTGTGCATACACAAGTAAATACGTGTATATACGAGTATGTACGTGTATACATGAGAATATGCATATGGATACGTGTAACCCCGAGTATACTCGTGTACAGAGGTAAATTTGCTTTTAATTGTGTATACACATACTTATGCGTGCACACAAGCGAAAATACGTTTATATACGTGTACACATGAGAATATGCGTATAGATACGTGTTACCCCGAGTATACTCGTGTAAAGAGGTACATTTCTATTTCGACGTGTATATACATATTCAAGCATGCATATACGAGAAAGCACGTGTACATACAAGTATGTTTGTGCACACACGAGAATATGCGTATAGATATGTGTTACCCCGAGTATACTCGTGTAAAAAGCTACATTTGTATTTGTACGTGTATATAGATATGTATGCGTGCATAAACAAGAAGGTACGTGTATATAAAAGTATGTTCATGTACACACGAGAATATATGTAAACATACGTGTTACCCCGAGTATACTCGTGCACAGAGGTAAATTTCTATTTAAACGTGTATATACACATTGATGCATGCATTTACGAGAAAATACGTGTATATACGAGTAAGTACGTGTACACATGACAATAGGTATATAGATACTTGTTCAACCCGAGTATACTCGTGTACGATGGAACATTTGTATTTCTACGTTTATATGCATATTTATGCGTTTATAAACGAGTAAATACGTGTATATACGATTATGTACGTGTACACATGAGAATATGCGTATAAATACGTGTTACCCCGAGTATGCTCGTGTAAAGAGGTACATTTCTATTTCGACGTGTATATACATATTCAAGCATGCATATACGAGAAAGCACGTGTACATACAAGTATGTTTGTGCACACACGAGAATATGCGTATAGATATGTGTTATCCCGAGTATACTCGTGTAAATAGCTACATTTGTATTTGTACGTGTATATAGATATGTATGCGTGCATAAACAAGAAGGTACGTGTATATAAAAGTATGTTCATGTACACACGAGAATATATGTAAACATACGTGTTACCCCGAGTATACTCGTGCACAGAGGTAAATTTCTATTTAAACGTGTATATACACATTGATGCATGCATTTACGAGAAAATACGTGTATATACGAGTAAGTACGTGTACACATGACAATAGGTATATAGATACTTGTTCAACCCGAGTATACTCGTGTACGATGGAATATATTTATTTCTACGTTTATATGCATATTTATGCGTTTATAAACGAGTAAATACGTGTATATACGAGTATGTACGTGTACACATGAAAATATGCGTATAGATACGTGTTACCCCGAGTATACTCGTGTAAAGAGGTACATTTGTATTTCTACGTGTTAATGCATATTTAAGCTTGCATATACGAGAAAGTATTTGTATATACAAGTATGTTCGTGTACACACGAGAATATGCATATAGATGCGTGTTAACCCGAGTATACTCCTGCAGAGAGGAGAATTTGTATTTAAGATTGTACATACAATTTTATGCGAGCATATACGAGAACAGACAAGTATGTACGAGTATGTTCGTGTACACAAGAGAATATGCGAATAGATACGTGTAACCCGAGTATACTCGTGTACAGAGGTACATTTGTATTTGTACGTTAATACGTTAAAAAACATATTTATGCTCGCATACACTTGTATATACGAGTAAAAACATGTATTAACGAGTAGTTTTGTGCATATCCGTATATATACGCGTTATCCCGAATATTCGTGTATACTGGAAATTTTGTATTTCTACGTGTATATACCTATAAGTACGTGTAAACACAAGTAAATACGTGTATATACGAGTAAATAAGTGTAAACCCAATTTTTTTTTTTTTTTTATTTCTACCTGTTATCCCGAGTATATTCGTGGACGGAGGTATCTGTAATTTCTAAGTGTATGTACAAATTTATTTGTGCATACGCGAGTAAATACGTGATTACACGGGTATGTACGTGTACACAAAAAATATGCGTATGGATACGTGTTAATCCGAGTATACTCGTGCACAGAGGTTTATTTATTTATATATATATATATATATATATATATATATATATATATATATATATATATATATATATATATTTATACATGCATATACGAGAAAATACGTGTATATTCGAGTAAGTTCATGTACACACGAGAGAATATGCGTAAAGATACTTGTTACTCCGAGTATACTTGTGCACAGAGAAATTTGCTTTTAAACGTGTATATACATATTTATGTGAGCATATAAGAGAATACGAGTATGTACGTGTTCACACGAGAATATGCGTGTAGATAAATGTTACACCGAGTATACTCGTGTGTAGCGGTAATTTTCTATTTAAGATTGTACATACATTTTTATGCGTGCATACATGAGAAAATACAAGTACATACGGTGTAGATTTATTTCAATCTCTCTAGATTTAGTATAAAGTTTAATCTGACGAAGTTTAATCTGCTTACTTTAGTTGACTAAATCAATATGATTAAATTAGTTTGTCTAAATCAATCTGATTATATTAGTTTGACTAAATCAATCTGATTAAATTAGTCTGAACTAAATCAATCTGAACTAAATTAGTTTTTTTTCCCTACAACTAACCAAGTTAGTTTAAACTAACGTTAATCGTCGTCTGCAATTGAAAAAATCAGATTAAATATAATCTGAACTAAATGTGAGTTAGATTACTTTAGTCGATTGAGGATTTAGTTGATTAATGCACAATACTGGTTTAAACGCATATTCTTGTGCGTACACGTACATACTCGTATATACTTGTCTTTTCTCTTACATGCACGCATAAAAGTGTATGTACAATCATAAATACAAATTTTCCTCTGTGCACGAGTATACTCGGGTTAACATGCATCTATACGCATATTCTCATGTGTACACGAACATACTTGTATATACACGTACTTTCTCGTATATGCACGCTTAAATACGTATATACACGTAGAAATACAAATGTATCTCCATACACGAGTATACTCGGGATAACACGTATGTTTACTTATATTCTCGCGTGTACATGAACATAATTGTATAAATATGTACCTTCTCGTTTATGCACGCATAAATATCTATATACACGTACAAATACAAATGTAGTTCTTTACACGAGTATACTCGGAGTAACACATATCTATACGCATATTCTAGTGTGTACACGAACATTCTTTCACGTACAAGTACTTTCTCGTATATGCATGCTTGAATATGTTATGTACATACACGTCGAAATACAAATGTACCTCTTTACACGAGTATACTCGGGGTAGCACGTATCTATACGCATATTCTCATGTGTACACGCACATACACGTATTTTCGCTTGTATGCACGCATAAGTATGTATATACACAATTAAAAGCAAATTTACCTCTGTACACGAGTATACTCGGGGTAACACGTATCTATACGCATACTATCGTGTGTACACGTACTTACTCGTATATACACGTATTTTCTCTTATATGCATGCATCTATATGTATATACACGTTTAAATAGAAATTTACCTCTGTACACGAGTATACTCGGGGTAACACGTATGTTTTACATATTCTCGTGTGTACATGAACGTACTTGTCTATACACGTGCCTTCTCCTATATGCACGCACAAATATGTATATACACGTACAAATACAAATGTACCTCTATACACGAGTATACTCGGGGTAACAAATATCTATACGCATATTCTCGTGTTTACACGAACATACATGTATATACACGTACTTTCTCGTATATGCACGCTTAAATATGCATGAACACGTTGAAATACAAATGTACCTCTTTACACGAGTATACTCGGGGTAAAACGTATCTATACGCATATTCTCATGTGTACACGTACATACACGTATTTTCGCTTGCGTGCACGCATAAGTATGTGTTTTCACAATTAAAAGCAAATTTACCTCTGTACACGAGTATACTCGGGGTAACACTTATCTATACGCATACTATCGTGTGTACTCGTACATAATCGTATATATGTATTTACTCGCTTATAAACCCATAAATATGCATAAACACGTAGAAATACAAATGTGCCTTCGTACACGAGTATACTCGGGGTAACACGTATCTATACGCATATTCTCATGTGTACACGTACATACACGTATTTTCGCTTGTGTGCACGCATAAGTATGCATATACACAATTAAAAGCAAATTTACCTCTATAAACGAGTATACTCGGGGGTAACACGTATCTATACGCATACTATCGTGTGTACTCGTACATAATCGTATATATATATATTTACTCGTTTATAAACGCATAGATATGCATACAAACGTAGAAATACAAATGTGCCTTCGTACACGAGTATACTCGGATTAAACACTTATTTGTCGTGTGTACACGTACTTACTCGTATATACACGTATTTTCTCTTATATGCATGCATCTATATGCACGTTTAAATAGAAATTTACCTCTATACACGAGTATACTCGGGGTAACACGTAGGTTTACATATATTCTCGTGTGTACATGAACGTACTTGTATATACACGTACCTTCTCCTATATGCACGCACAAATATGTATATACACGTACAAATACAAATGTACCTCTTTACACGAGTATACTCGGGGTAACAAATATCTATACGCATATTCTCGTGTTTACACGAGCATACTTGTATATACAAATACTTTCTCGTATATGTAAGCTTAAATATGCATGAACACGTAGAAATACAAATGTACCTCTTTACACGAGTATACTCGGGGTAACTCGTATCTATACGCATATTTTCATGTGTACACGTACATACTCGTATATACACGTATTTAGTCGTTTATAAACGCATAAATATGCATATACACGTAGAAATACAAATGTGCCATCGTACACGAGTATACTCGGGTTAAACAAGTATCTATATACCTATTGTCGTGTGTACACGTACTTACTTGTATATACACGTATTTTCTCGTATATGCATGCGTCAATTTGTGTATACACGTTTAAATAGAAATTTACCTCTGTGCACGAATATACTCGGGGTAACACGTATGTTTACATATATTCTCGTGTGTACATGAACATACTTGTATATACACGTACCTTCTCGTTTATGCACGCATAATTATCTATATACATGTACAAATACAAATGTAGCTTTTTACACGAGTATACTCGGGGTAACACATATCTATACGCATATTCTCGTGTGTACACAAACATACTTGTATGTACACGTGCTTTCTCGTATATGCATGCTTGAATATGTATATACTCGTCGAAATAGAAATGTACCTCTTTACACGAGTATACTCGGGGTAACATGTATCTATACGCATATTCTCATGTGTACACGTACATACTCGTATATACACGTATTTACTCGTTTATAAACGCATAAATATGCATATAAACGTAGAAATACAAATGTGCCTTCGTTCACGAGTATACTCGGGTTAAACACTTATTTGTCGAGTTTACATGTACTTACTCGTATATACACGTATTTTCTCTTATATGCATGCATCTATATATTTATACACGTTTAAATAGAAATTTACCTCTGTACACGAGTATACTCGGGGGTAACACGTATGTTTACATATATTCTCGTGTGTACATGAACATACTTGTATATACACGTTCCTTCTCCTATATGCACGCAGAAATATTTATATACAAGTACAAATACAAATGTACCTCTTTACACGAGTATACTCGGGGTAACAAATATCTATACGCATATTCTCGTGTGTACACGAACATACTTGTATATGCACGTACTTTCTCGAATATGCACGCTTCAATATGAATATGCACGTCGAAATACAAATGTTCCTCTTTACACGATTAGACTCGGGATAAAACGTATCTATACGCATATTCTCATGTGTACACGTATATGCACGTATTTTCGCTTGTGTGCACGCATAAGTATGTGTTTTCACAATTAAAGCAAATTTACCTCTGTACACGAGTATACTCGGGGTAATACATATCCATATGCATATTCTCTTGTGTACACGTACATACTCATATATACACATATTTACTCGTGTATGCACACATAAATATGTATATTCACTTAAAAATTCAAATATACCTCCGCACACGAACATACGCGGGAAAACACGTTTATATACATATATTTACGCACATAGTCGTATATACACGTATTAACTCGTGTATGCTTGCGTAAATATGTACATACACGTAGAAATACAAATGTGTCTCTGTTCATGTGACATTTATATTTTACGAATTTAATCTGAATTAAAAATTTAATCAAATTAATTTGATTACTTTTAATCTGATTACTTTTAATCTGACTAAATTCAATTTGATTAATTTAATCTGAACTAAATCAATCTGAACTAAATTAGTTTTTTTAATCAACTAACGCGTTAGTTTAAACTAACGTTAATCTTCGTCTGCAATTGAATTAAATTTTTAAAATATTAGTCGGAACTAAATGAGATCAGATTACTTTAGTCGATTGAGGATTTAGTTGATTAATGCCCAACACTGCCTGAAATGTATCGCTTATTTCTAGCAATGATTTTCTATGATCATTTGATCAAAAACCTTTTTTTGTTTCCTCAAAATATTGTTGGTCAAATAAATGCATGGTATGATTAAATTAATTTTTTATTTAAAAAAATGACATCTTGATCATACTTTTATACGTGACAAACATTTCAAAACAATTGGTCTCATATATTTATAATTTATGTATAATTAAAACTGATTATTTATTTATTCTGGTTATCGCATTTTGTCTGATTTTATGTTTCCAAACCTACGTTTTTATATAACTTATTAATTTTCTTATTATTATTTGACCACTCACATAGACACCGGAGAAAAATATCAAATTTCAAAAATGCGTTTTAAATGCGAAAATACTTTCTCAACGTTACACATCAAACTCGTAAATTTACGTATCATTAATACTCCTATGATTTTAAATTTCAATCATAGTAATACTATCCTTTAATGTTCATATTTTCGTGAAGTAGGTAACACTTTATGCAGGAGAAAACACAAACTGAAGCATTTTTTTAAAGAAAAGACCATGAATTCTTAAGCGTTTTTGTAAACAAAATTCATTTTTTCCTAACAGGAAAAAAAATAACAAACAGTGGAAAGAAAGCAAAAATATCTTCACTTAAAATATTAAATCGTGTTGTTTACTTTTCGATGCAAATATTCGTTCACTAACACAGCCATAATTAGGTAATTAATATTCGGCGAAATGATGAATTTTTACATGAAAAAGATGAAAACGGTTCAAAATGTTATTCAAACAAAACCTTGCATAAAATATACATTACTTACAATTGCGTAAGGCATCATTTCCATCTACCTAAGATAAAAAGAAAACACATTAACTGAAGAATAAAACGGAAAAAAATTCAGAAGAGAGTTTAATTCTGAAGTTAACAACAAAACGATGTTTCAAGGATAATTTGACTTATAAACTTACTGAAGTTTATCGTTACTTTAAAGTAGCTATAACCCTTGATGATGTTATTATTGCGTTTTGAGAAAATGAGCTGAGTTTTTTATGTGTCGAGCGAGCTATTAAATTTAAGATTTAACGTTCAGCATCATTTTAAAGGTTTTTTTCTTCCGTTTTGAGATAAGAATACTTTAAATTTAATAAGTAAGAGTAAGGATTATTAATTCTAAAGTGCGTTCTTGGATAGAATATTAAGAGAACAAATAATAATAAGAAGTAAAACGATCAAAAGAAATATGCAATATAAATGAATAAAAAGGATGTGCTAATTCAGTGAAAGGAACTGATTTCTTTTAAGTTGAATCGTAAAATATTTTAAATTAATCAACGGAAAAATTTAAGTGTTTGTGATTTTAGAAACATCTTTACCTTTTATGTTTTTTGTTCTATGGTTTATGTTCTATGTTTTTTCTTAGTGTGTTGCTGTAGTAATGTCTCTTTTCGCAATTAGGTGTCGCTTAATAAAGTCAGATATTCTTTAAAAAGAAATATTGTGATCTTTCAATGTTTGTTTTCCGTTAATTAATTCAACACGGTAGTACTTTCCTGCGATGCATCGATCGCCAAATAACGCATTTTGCAGTTTTTGGACGTCGTTGGAAACGAAATGGGGGGGGGGGGAGGTATGTAATAATGGTTCGAATGTAGAATAGAATGTTGACTTATTTTAACTATATACTTACATAGTTTATGATCATTTGTGATTACATATCTAATAAAGTGGAAAGTATATCAAGTATATAGAGGTGTAGTACACGGTGTACCAAAAGTCAGGACGAACTTTAAAAATGAATAGTTCAAAAACGATTGAAAAAAAAAAGATGCGTTTTGTACTAAACGAATGAAAAAGGAGCCCGGTTTTGTCTGCCAACGAAACACAAATAGTTCTGTTGGCTAACAACAGATGGCGCTGTCGGTTTTCTGGTGTAGGATCCTGCAAAATAACAAAAGTTAAAAAGAAGGGGGGAGCGACAACGGCAGCAAGTAATGGTAGTCCAAGCTTATATGCATCCAAATAAGGTCCATGGTTGAGAAAGCCCTCTTAGTTAAACTGTATTAAAAGAACTATGGATAAATAAAAAGCTATGACACCATCTGTTCGTCTAAAACAGAACTATTTTTGTTTCGTTGCAACAAAAAACCTGCCTTGTTTTCGATTCGTTCAGCTGTAAACGCATTCTTTTTTTTTTTTTTTTTTTTTTTTTTTTTTTTTTTTTTTTTTTTTTTTTTTTTTTAATCTTTGGTCGTTTTTGAATTATTTATTTTTTGAGGTCCTACCTGACTTTTAGAATCCACCATTTACTTAAAAACGATTTCTCATGCTGAGCTCAGATACAGATATGATATTTTTGCACTAAGCACAGCTGAGTAGAAAGTTTTTATACATGTGGTACTTTGTTATGTATATATTAAATATCATTTTTATATCACCGCCGGTTTCATTTCTTTTGATTATGCCTCATGCACGTTATACGAGTAAATCTTGTTTTTACTGACAATTCGTTTTTATAGCTTATATATTTATTTTATCTTACTTTCCTGTAATAAAGCTAAATATATGTAAATATTATTAAAGGAAAAAAATAATAAACGTATTAAAGAAAGCTTTGTACCGTAACATTACCCCTAAAAACTTCAATTCAAAATAAAACAAGTTAATTGACCGTCTTCTCAATAGTTATACTTTAAGAGGAAAGTCCGATTTGAACAAACCACATTTTGTTAAAAAATCATGAACAGAAACACTTTATCCCCACATTTATTTATTTCTTTTTAATCGTTCAATTATGAGCAAACCTGGAGAAGAGACTAGTTTGTAAGGAAAACTGTAAGTCTTATAAGGAAATCTGACTAGTAAATGAACACTCAAGCACAATTTCCTTTTCAGACATTTATATTATCGTTAGAAACTAATATTGGTATTTGACAAACATGTTGATGCATGTCAATGGGGGGGAGGGGCTGTGTAGACCTAGTGCGGATTCCACGATAAAACATTTTTTCTTTCATGTTGCCCCACTATCAGCGGATGCCATTTCCTCGAGAATTTACCCACCGTATTATAAAAATGTTTTGTTTGAGATAACTGTTAAGAGTAGAGGAAGATCTCCAACATAGCACGGGAAGTAAAACCCTTTAAAGTAACACAACACCGTCACAGCACATTTATTAGGTATCGACTTAGGTACAGTCATATCTAATAAAGTACATATCTAATAAAAGTACAGTCATCTTTATACATAAAGGGCTACTTCTGTCCGGATGTCCGGGGTAAACTTCAAAACTACTGGACGGATTTTAACCATTTTTTCACCATAGATAGCTACATTATCAGGGAACAACTTAGGCTATAATTTATTGCTAGAAAACTTAGTTTAAAAACGTCGTGATCGAAAGCAGTAAATGTCATGTAATTTCCACATCAAATGATTAAAGATTTAACCATAGAATAATAATAAGAATAGACCGAGCTATGGCAACCCTTTTGCTGCTCATAAACCAAACCATGTGACTGGTGGATAGCCTAGCAACAGCGGGCGTTGATCGTAGCAGACGATCATTGCCCGCGAGAAATAATATAAATAGAATTGATGGAACACGGAAGAATGCTATTTTATGGAGTCCGTTTTTTAAATTTGTTATTCTTAGTTGTAAATATTTTGTTAATATAGTGAGTTTTTCGTTTAGATAGTATTGTGCATTTTCTGTAGTCAATTTCAATAACTCTCCAAGCAATTAAAGATGCAAGCGCCCAAAAAGAATCGGTAAACGGTAAGATTTTTACCTACAATTTCAATTTAAGAAACTGATTAGTACATTTTTGCGTTAACATAAAACGTTTACGCCATTACGTTCAAAAAGGAGATGAAATTGAAGCCGGAATTATGGGATACAGCGGTGCAATGATGAGCGGGGTTATGATAGAGTGATCGATTTTCCCATGTAGTCTTCACCAATCTCGCAAAGAGACCGTATAAAGTAGCTGGCGGATTGTTTTGCATTTTAATTCATGTTTTAATGCAATTTCAAAAACGTGCTTCATAAACTTGCAACAATATCTAAGTTTAAATTAACAACCAATTGAGATCCAGTAATGGAATGTTTCGAATCAAGATGTATCTTAAAATATTTAGCAAGAAGCTAAGGATCTTGCGATACAGCGGTGCTACTTCGGCTTCAATTTCTTAGTATAGCAGGGCCTCTCTCTGTAATTTCTTTACTCTATGTGATTAAATATAAAAACCATTGTTACAAAAATTCGTTGCCTAACAACAGCAATATTAAAAGTAATCATAATGAAAATTTTGAATCAAGGCTTCTCCGGAGCAAACATGAGTTTAAAGTCATTTAAACATTTGGAAACTCTACTTTTCGCACCCTGAGGGAAACATAGTAGAGAGCTTTGTTTTTTTCTTTTTGTGTGTGTGTGTGCTATTTGATAAAATGAAGCAAGCGCACGGTTTTCGTAGTAATCTTTGTTTTTGTTAGTTCATATTTTGGATATTCTTCAAATTTTTGTATGCTTAAATTCGTGCTTTCGTTTCTAAATGAATATTCGTAAGTTCTTTATACTTATTGCTATTTTACTTTTTTGGGTAAGGAAAAAGCTCGATTTTTAATCACGTCAAAAAGTTGTGTTTTGAGTTTTTTCAGTTAAAACAGAAAACGAAAGAAAGTAGCGATTGTTTCTTACAAGTATTACTGACCCAGGCAATTCCGGGTATTTTTGCTAGTATCTAATAAAGTGGAAAGTAAATCAAGTATATAGAGGCGTAGTACACGGTGTACCAAAAGTCAGGAATGCATTTTCCGCGTTGAATAGTGTTATATATTACGTCATCTAGAAAGAGACTGGAGTTTCTGATTTCAGGAGCTTCTTCTTCAACCAGAGGGCATGTCCATAAAACTAGGGTCGTCACAGTAAAAAAAAAAAAAAAAAAAAACTTGATTGTATCAGTTTTTTTTTTCTTTCATATTAAGTAAAAAAACTATTTTTATAAAACTATGCGAAAAAAGTTATTAACACATTTTTTGTAAATTTTATAGGCAAATTTTGACAACGCTACTCAGTGCCTCTGTGTCGGTGCATAAGCCGTTCTAAAAGTTAATCTTTTTTTTTTCATTTTGGAAATTAATTGTTATGTCAACAATCTTATTTTTCATTGAAATTTAGTTTACATTGGAAGAGATTAGATGAACAAAGAAACTTTAAACTGTTGTAATTTTCTTATAACAATTGTTTTTAAACTAGACCTCATACTAATGTAACATCAGTCACAAAATGGTATTACAACGTGCATTGCTTAAATAAAAACCAACCCAAGTTTATAAAAGGTTATATTCTCTTCATTTATGATGATATCTTAAATCTTAATCCCTCAAATATTTAGATGAATTTAATAATTTAAAACTTATTTAAAATACCTAACATCAGTCACATTTCTCTTTTCGTTAATAAGCCTCAAACAAATTTAACAAAAGGCATTGACTGCTGCAGAAAGGCAAAAAAAAGGAGTCGAAATAAATTAAGAAACAAAGGAAAACATGAAAATTACACAAAGTAAAACAAAGTAGAAATTAAAAAGAGCGGGTGATAAAAAACTTAATAAAGTAATTTTAAAAAACCTACCATAATTACCAAAGCTAGTTCAGAATAAAATTGAAAAGAGAAATTAAGTGAAGAAGTAGAACAAGAGTAGAACAAATTTAAAGTATTGAACTTCCAGGTTTAAACTAGCAGCTGCATTACCCCTCTTTAAAATAATGAAACCTTTATAAAATCTGGTTAGTCATTCAAAGCACTCTTTGTTATATATTCACAAAAAAAAAAAAAAAAAAAAACTGCAGCTGTAAAATATTTTCTATCATGAAATTTGACAAACAGATTCTATTAGTTCTTCATGTTTTACATTTGAATAAAAGTACTACATCATCGATGCAGAAATATTTCTAAATGTCACAGCTTCATACAAATTTCAGAGCTATCACCATCCGACTTGCAGTCATGTTATAAAAAGTTACATTTGAGTAATACTTTTTTTTTATTTCAGAAGCAGGTGTTTAGCAACAACTTTTTTTTTAAGTAAAGGAGGGAATCACTTATTGCAGAACATGTTCCAAAATTGTTGACTGCAACTGGGGTTTTTGAAGAATATGACAAACAATTGTATCACGAGAAGTTAGATGCATTGAAGGAGGAAATTTATTTTTCACATGAGAAAGGAATAAAATATTCAGTGCACTAGATGTGTAATAAATGCAAGAGGACTTTTTATTTTATGAAATACATCAAAAATATAACTTTTAAAACTTCATACTTGTACTTTTCTTGCAATTTAAATACAATTTTACAATTTTAAATAAAACATATGCTATTTTTTTAAAGAGAAATAATTTATAATCGCAGCATTTATTGTAAATGTAACATCAATCACAAAATCTTTGTATCATCAGTCACGGGTGTTAAATAATTTTTATATTTTCAATTTATAAGTTTTTTTTAATGAAAAAAGTGTTTTCATTAATTCTAAAATCTCTATTTTAAGGGAAAAAAATCTGTTTAGATTTATCGTTAATAAAACTCGTAAATAGAGTATGTAAAAAAATGCCTTTAAAAACTAGAAAAGGATCGCTCAGTACTACAATAAAATTACACAAACATGCAAGCAAACAGATTAACTGCAACAGTGTAAACTAGGTTACACCAAAAAGACAGGGAAATGGGAGGATAATTTTTTCAAGACTGATCCGGTCACTCGGTTACGCGAGTAAGTAATGTAGATTTAAAACTCAGTCAGAACGGTAAACCTAAAAAATCAGTTAGTAGTGTGGAATTCAAGCAGTATGTCGTGTTGATCTAAAAATCAGATTTCAAGTAATCCGATTTCGGTGACCTTGTAAAGTTCGATGTCATTAAAAGGGAAGATGAAGAAGGAAATAAGAACTTCAAAGTATAGATTTCGCACTTAAGTTAAAATGGCTGAATTTATCTACATTCATTTAATCATCGCCGATTTTTCTTTTTTGAAAGTGTCGAAGGCCGTGGATAATCCGCCCTTTCTTTTTATTTATGTTCAAGACGTATCTTTAACCGTGTAACCGTGTTCTCTTCTAGTGAATGAGAAAATGTGGAATTTATTGTGTTGCTCAAAAAAAAAAAACGTTATCATTTATTTTTTAGCATATTAAATCAAATTGTTTTTCTGATAAAACTTAGAAATAAAAAGTAACTACAGTAGTATCTTTCTCTCTAAGAATTTAGAAAATTGCATAAACCAATTGAACTATCACTCTCACTTCGGACCAAAGAACGCTTTGCGTTTTCAACATATGCAGTTGTTTAAACCTCCAATCGCTAAATCAAATACAGTAAACTGTAGATTATCCGCAGGGCGGATTATACACGGCGTTCGACACTTTCAAAAAAAGAAAAATCAGCGATGATTAAATGAATGTAGATAAATTCAGCCCTTTTAACTTAAGTGCAAAATTTATACTTAGATATTCGTATTTCCTTTTTTCTCTTCTCTTTTAATGACATCAAACTTTACAAGGTCACCGAAATCTGACTGCTTGAAATCTGAGTTTTAGATCAACACTACATACTGCTTCAATTCCACACTACTTACTGATTTTTTAGATTTACCGTACGGACTGAGTTTTAAATCTACTTTAATTACTCGCGTAAACGGGTGACCGGAGCAGTCTTGAAAAAAATTATCCTCCCATTTCCCTGTCTTTTTTGGTGTAACCTAGTACCTAGTTCACACTGTTGCAGTTAATCTGTTTGCTCGTATGTTTGTGCAATCTTTTTGCAGTACTGAGTGATCGTTTTCTAGTTTTTAAATGCGTTTTTTTTACATACTCTGTTTGCGAGTATTTTTGATCCGTTTCATGCACTAGCATCATTTTTACTTAATTTGCGACTTACCCTCGAATTCGTTTATCCGCGGTTACAACGCTACCTTAATCCGCTGATAATCGGGTGTTTACTGTACTAAGATTCTAAGGTGAAAAAACAAGTGTAAAAGAGCTGATGTGTGCATCACATGACTTCCTTTTACACCAATTTAAAGTTATTTCCCCATTATTGGCAATTTTAATGTGATTCAATAGTTAACTCTTTAAATATCACCAACAATGGCCAAATAGAAACCAGACTGAAAAAAATAATAATAATAATTAATTAATTTGAATGTTGACATCTTAAATTCAAATTATGTTTTTCGCAATCACGAGTGTGTGTATGTAGGCGTGTGTGTTTGTTTGTGGGGGGTATGTGTGTTTGTGTGTAGAGGGTATGTGTATTTGTGTGTAGAGGGTATGTGTATTTGTGTGTAGGCATGTGTGTTTGTGTCTGTGTGCTGGCATAAGTGAGTGGGTAGTTGTGTGTATGAATGTGTGTGTGGGAGGGTATGTGTATGTGTGTGTAGGCATATGTATTTGTGTCTGTGTGCAGGCATGAATGTGTGGGTAGTTGTGTGTATGTTTTTGTGTGTGTGCATATGTAGGTGTCTGTATGTATGTGTTTGTAGGTGTATGTGTGTGTATTTGTTTGTGTATGTATGTAGGTGTATGTGTGTGTATGTGTTTGTGTGTGTGTGTGTGCATCTGTGCGTGTAGTTGTGTATGTATGCGCGTGTGTGTAGGACATAGATGCAACCTGGAGACGGCTTTTGCTATAGGAGCAGCATCGTGAGGAGCCGGTCGATGGTGATGGTGCGGAGGGTGGCGGTGGGAAAATAAAATGATAGGACGCCAAAAACAGTCAAGTGAGAACAATATGCAATCGTGATTGCTCAAAAAAAAATCGCCAGATTTGTCACCAAGTTGGCGACAGAACTGGGCGACCAAAAGCTTGGCGATATATAGCCAAGTGTTTGCATAAATTATAAGACCACTTGAGTTGCATTGAAATTAACATTGATTTCCCCCCAAAAGGTGTAAAAGACCCTCTTTAGAACATTCGAACACAACCAAAAAGGGAGGTGTACAACTAGAGCCCACTAGGAGTCTACGTTCCAAATTTCAATTTTCTAGGACTTACAATTATTGAGTTATGTGCCATGCATACGCACATACATTGATACATACGTACATAAAGACGTATGATTCAATAGTTTACTCTCCAAATATCACCAACAGTTGGCGACAAAACTTGGCGACCAAGAGACTGGCGATATATCGCTAAGTGTATCGCCAAAATATAACACCACTTGAGTTTACATCGAAATTAACAATGATTTTCCTCAAAAAAGGGGCAAAAGACCCCTTAGGAGCACCCGAATGCAACCAAAAAGGGAGGTGCACAACTAGACCCCACTAGGAATCTACGTTCCCAACTTTCTAGGACATACCGTTCTTGAGTTATGTGACATACATACGCACATCCGCATATACGCACATACATACATACGTACATACGGACGTCACGAGAAAAGTCGTTTCAATTTACTCGGGGAATGTCAAAATATATATTTCGGGTGCCTATACATTCTTGCGCACGTATCCGCGTGTGGTTGGGTTGAAAAAAAAACTAAACATTAATTCGGGGGTGAGCAAAATGGAAAATAAGGCTGAATTTTGAGTGAAATTTTTTTCGCGAATACAATATTTCCTTTTTTTGTAAAAGGAAGTAAAAATACGAAAACAAAAAATAAATAAATAAAAAAATAAATTAAGAAATAATAAAAAATAAAAACAAAATATAAATTCATAAGATTTTCTGGAAGACAGGGTTTTTTGAGAAAGCTTAAAACTCTACAGCCCTTTCTTATAATAATGCGTCACTAAATTGCATAATAACCTAATTAAAATTATAATTAATACTTCAAAGCATATTAAAAATGCAAAAAAAAAAAAAAAAAGTTTATTTAAAGCATACATCAAAGTAAAGCCACTCAGTAACATCCATTTACAGCAAACTTCAGGAGAATACAAATTGTGTTCGTCATAACGAGAATTTCGATTTAATGGATTTCTAACAATGCAATGTCATGAAAAATGGAACTGAATTTTTTTTCGTTGAAACGAATACTTTAGTAAGTTGTATTAGTTTTTGCAGTAATGCGATTTTACTGTGGAAATAAGTTTTTAAGAGGTCGTTTAAATAATGTTATGCTTTGAGGTAGGTGTGTGACAATTAATGACAAGGGTAAGGAATGGGGTAACCCAATGTGTAAAATCACACATTTTTATTGAAATGAATATTTTTTTAACAAAACTTTGAGTAAGATAATGTGTCACGGGATAATGGGAGGGAAGGGGGTAAGGTGAAGTGTGATAGTTTGTGACAAAGGGGAGAACAAGGTCCAATTAGGAAAAAAAAATGACGTTAATTATGAACAGCCCCAGGAAAAAGTACTGGTTGGTAAAGATAGACAATTGTGTTGTTCTGGAAAACTGATTCCTCTCCCACTAAAATACGAAAGAATTCCTCATAAAATGCTTGGGAGAAACCAGCAAAAACAAGAACTCTGCAAAAACAAACTAATGATCATTCAAACCAACCCCTATAAATTTTAATTATGCAATCTCTGTCATGAGCCTTTCACGTGCATCCCTTTGGTATTTATTTTGTTAATGAAATAGCCCTTATTGCATGTAAGTAGTTTCGTAGCCTACGAGGATGCATTGTAGGCTACGGTAGTTGAATCTTCATCACTTTAAGAAAGTCTATCTGTGGCTCCATCTAACGATGATTTATAAATCAAAAGCGAAATTAAATTAAAATTCTTTCAAGTTTCTGTTTTAAAAGTTTCTCGTAACCTAAGATATAATAAAACTTCAACAATTAAACATCTCTTTAATTTTTAGAAGATTTTTTCTGCTTCAGAAAATATTATGAGTTTTGAAAACGCAATAGCATGAATCTTTTAAGTCGAAAAACGTTTCATACTTTGGTGAATATTGGTCGTGTTCGAACCTGCAAGACCTCTTCTTTTCTTTTCAACTGTTAGTTCTGGATGCATACTTCTAGTTGCAAAAATGGTCAAAATGAGATACAGAGTTAAAATAATAAAAGCTTAAAGCGAAAAAAAAATTTAGTGAAAAATTACAAAATGTAACATTTTATATAATTTACAAATCTCCTATTTTGACATCTAGTGCGACCGCTCTTCTCCGAGATAAGAAAAAACGTGTTTCGTAACATACACTGCACGTGTTTCGTAACATACACTGCACGTGTTTCGTAACATACACTGCACGTGTTTCGTAACATACACTGCACTGTAAAAAAAAAAAAAAATGTGTAACCTTACTCCGTAAATACGGTGGCAGCAGTCTGCACTATGTGTAACCTTATTATGGCGGCTAGCTTCCATAACTAATAAAACTGGTTTAACGTATGAAACGTTACAGAAGTTTTATCAGTTGAGTTACTCCATTGCGAGGCAGCTAAGCTGCAACTACTAGTAAGGTTACACATTTTTGTTTTACAGTGTGATTTACACTCGCAGTCAATAACACTTTGAGGGGGGAAGGTGAATATAATGGCTAGCAAGTGTTTGAAATTATATGAGAGCATATAGTGTTTTTAAAATTGTACGACCTTTTTATAGTGTAATTTTAAGTATCATACGTTTTTTTACAAGTGATGATACATTGTGTATCATAACTTGTAAAAAAAGTCGAAAACTTTATACTGTGGAATAAGTAAAAAACGACACAACGTGTATAAAGTACAAATACAGTATTAAAAAAGAGTTAAAAACTCAGCAAACAGCTGTTTCAGGGCTGTAAAATGCAAGCCCCTTCATCAGTTCATAAAAGAAGAACAAAACAGCTGTTTGCTGAGTTTTTAACTCTATTTTAATACTTTATTTGTACTTTATACACGTTGTGTCGTTTTCCTTATAATAGCAAAACATTTGCATATATTTTTCACAACAGCAGTGAAAAATATAAATATTTGGCTTTTTTACTTCGACAACCTGTTATTCTTCTGAAAGGGCGATACATTCAAGTCTCATCATTTGCATGGTCCCTTAAAACTTCGAACTTGAATACTTCCTAGAGAGTTTTGGTCCGCAAATCTTTCAAATTTTTTGCATTTGATGTATTTTTTAGCGGAGATTATTTCGCTAAACATAAATAGGGGACATTTAGTACAAACATTTAGGGGACTTGTTAAAAGTTGGATTTTGTACTTTTTCTCTAAAGTATTTTTTTTACTTTAAATCTTAACTCTGCTCATTGTTTTGATTATTTTTGGATTTGCCAGCAGGCCCCCAGGACTAACGGTTGCGAAGGTGGAAAAAAAAATGGTATTTAAAGGATTAAGAATTTTGGAAGAGGCAAGAGGTAATTCCACCCAGGCGTTTAGAAACAAAATATACGCAGGTATTTAGTTCTTTGTTATTTTTAAATATCTTGCGATATCTATAACTAACTGCGTTTCCGAGCGTTGCACACAGTCGACTTCGAAATTCAAAATTCTATCAAATGACTTATGTTCAACAATCACACTTAAACATAAATAATAAATAAAACAGAATGAAAATAAGTGGAATTCCCTGTCAACGTGTAGAAAAAAAAAATGCAACTCAGAAATTAAATTTAGGCATTGTTGAATTTTCAAAAATAAAAATTGTTAACACTGTTATTAATTCTGCCGTGGGAAGGTAAAAGAAAAATGCATTTTATGAGACATTTAAAGAAACGCGTTTTGGATTTTATACTTACAATAGGGAAATGTTGAAATTTGATTATTTTTCCTGCTTTATTTTCAGCTGAAACCAAATGCATAAGAAATAAAGACACATAAAGAAAGAAAAATATGCAGATACTGCCGTTTACCTTCCCACTGCAGAACAGGCGTACACATTCCTTTTCACTGGTTTTATGTGAAAACCAGTGAAAAGGAAAATTAATGTATACATTTCTGAGCATCACTTAGGATTTGTATGAGGAACATATAAATTTTCTTTCTCACACACACTGGTATACTTTCAAAATGGTGAGCCTAGTTTTGTAGAAAGCATAAACGAACATCAAAACGTAACTATTTAAAAAAAATATAGTTACAAATTTTATCCCTCATGCCAATATTTTTTTTTAACATTTCAACATTATTATCATTAAATTACAATGTGAAAGAAAAGATTCACACAATATTAGAATTTTGATTTCACGTGCTGCCATCTGTTAGAATAACAAAACATGAACGTTGACCAAAACTGAATTTGGAGTACTCGGTTTAATTTTAAAATTTTGAAATTCAAAACTATTCGTGTATTTCGTTTAGAAAACGCAAACAAGCGATTAAAAAAAATGCTTGGGAAAATTTGCTAGGCACTTTTGCTATGTCAAATACTGTCGGTTTTATACTTGTATTACTAGGCACGGAATAACTTTGTCAAAATGGGTGACTAATACCATAGAAAAACTGTATTGTCACAAATTATCTAAATATTCATGTATTTTAAACCTCTTACTATTAATTGAATCATTTAGTTTCAAAACCTGTCCAATCCTTTGTTAAAATGACAAATAGCATTTCCCGTTCTGCCGAGCGCATGTAATATTTTTTGTCGAAACTATTTTAGTCTACTAATCTATTATTTAGTTCTCTAAACTTACTTACGCAATAAACTAGTCTTATAATCATCTTTATTTTTGCCTTAATATATTGAAGATTCAACTTTGTCTAGGGGGTAAAATTTTCTGCAATTAATTCACTTGATTTCCGTGTTAATTTTCACGATACTCCTTGAACACGATATGGATAACGTGGGTAACCTGGTGTTGGCTGTTTTAACCATTTACGTTGTTTTACATATAAATCCATTGAGTCAATTGGGTTTTTCACGAAGTTTTAATAGATTATCCATTTGGGAATATGAGTTTCAAAGTTCAAATTCAATACGGTTATTAACTCTAACTAACATAATGTTGTAAAACTACAGGCGTTTTTTTAGTTTAATAATTGATTTTTTTTTCCTTTTCATTTTATCTCCAAAATAAACTTCTAAAAACTTTTTCTGTAAACACTGATGGTTTTTATCCTAAATAAGGTATTCAATGCAACATGATTAACTATAGAAATACCTAAATGTTTCTAAAAAATGATAAGCTTTTGATAGTTAATAATTGATTTTTTTTTCTGGTTCAAAGTTGCAGTTGCAATTTCAATATATTTCAATATTATTTTTCAATATATTTCCCACGTGGATCGAAGTTGTCCCAGGAAGCAAGCTAACATTGGACCAAGTTAAATAGTTATTTATAATCGTTTTAACAGCTAATGTTTTAATGCTTTATATAAACTATACAAAACCTAACAAGTTTAGCTTTCATTTTACGCTGAGAGGTCCAATTAACTTATTAAAATGGAGGAAGGCAGTAAGAACTTGAATTATTTTGGATACAGTTTGTAATGAATGACTATAGTATACTAATAAGATTGTTCAAGAAATGGGTAAACTTTAGACCTAATTTATTTATAACTTATGGGGGGAAAACCCAGGCTCTTATTACATGGGCGATTTTTCAAAAACATGATGGTTTTAAACACATCACAAGATGTTTTTAAATAAAAATGCTTCAAAAATCTGACAAAAAAAGTTATACTTACTCTTTGTTAGGAATTTAGTAAGGGAAAAATGGAGGGAACTCACTCCCTCAGAACAGGGGATCAAATTTTCACACACCAGTAGAGTGACAAGCAGAAAGTTTCATTCAAGGTTGACAAAAATTAATTATAATAGTCAAATAACTGTAACCTAAACCAAAACGTATGTTATTGCATGACAAACCGGAATCTATTTAAAATTTATCTTAATGGACACTGCCTAATAACGAACATTTCTTCGAGTCCCGGTCCTTTTATATACGTCTTTCCATATTATTCACTCTGAGTCTGAATATCTTACACTCCGAAAAATGGAGAGTTATTTTAACAAAAAAAAAAAAAAAATATGTGTTCTATTTTTCAATTGCTAGACTAAAATTCTAAACCAGCAAATAAATAACAATTTTTCCATTAAGTTCTAGTTTTTGTTATTTCCAATTCTCTAGTTCATAAAAGTTCGCAAGCGACTTTTTTTTTGGGGGGGGGGGACAGGAGAATTACATTTTCCCTGTTATTTGCCTGTTGCGAAAGCCTAGGATTATAATTAAGGTAGCTAATGTTATTTTTTTTATTCTAACCTCTTAATTCAACTACACACTCTATATGAGTAGAATTATTATTTTTCTTTTATTTAACCCACAAATTTTGTCCAGGAGGTTGACAGCAAAAATGTTACATACCCATTTTTGAACTTCAAAGTTTTAGATAAGAACAGCAGACAAATTATATTAACTTAATAATCAAGGAATCTAACAAAATGGTGATGATAAACAGTGTTGTAGCACAGAAAATCGAAAATTCCTTTTTTTAAATCTTTAATAATTGAACTCATTCCTAGGACGGGAGAATGACAAGAAACCTGGGGACAATTTTTAAAATGTCCTTGCGTAAATGTGTAAACCTTGATTATTTAAATAAGTAAATTTATTTAAAGGATGTCATTTTACACCTTTAAGTATGCGTAATTTATTACTACAATATAAATTAGTGGAATGTTGATATAGCATTAAATATATATATATATATATATATATATATATATATATATCTTTGAGAAACGAATGGGGACACATGAAAACAGTGGCTTTCTGGTTATTCAAAAGAAATTGTATGAAAATATAAATCAGTTATTGTTTTAATAAGAATGGAATAATATCGGAATAGTTATTTCTAACTTTTAAAAAGCAGAAAAAAAAAATCTCGGTCAAATAATCTTTGTGTTAGGCTCCTGGGGTATAACATTGTTAGGATTAGGAGATTGAAACACATGTATTTGTAGTAGTAATTTCATTTCTTGATTTTGTTATGTTATAGCCTGTTACTTATAGCTAAAACATCCTTCATCCTTTAGTCATATATAAATACTTTTTTTTTAATAAAATTTACAACTACTTTTCATGAAAACTGTATTGTAAGCTGTTTTAAAGTAACTTAAAATGATGAACTTTGTTTGTTGTCATCCTAATATATATGATGAGTTTGCAGAAAATCAAATACATGCAACAGTTAGATTAAGAGATGATTTTTTTTTGCAGCTGAAGATTCAGGCTGCTGCCTCAATTAAATCAATAAATCGTAGCTTAAGTAGCGACACATCCGCCATTTTGGGGCAGACCGCGGCTTTCTTTGTTTGTCTGTTACGATGAAGTAACTTGTTTTGCTTCTTAATTGTGGTTTCTTATTCACTTCATATTAATCTACAACTAAGAAGCACCACGATCAAGAATTAAAATAGGATACTTCATCATAGCAGGCAGAGGAAGAAAGCGGCGTCTAGCCCCAAGATGGAGGACGTTTCGCTACTTAAGCTATAATATCGGACTTTTGCTCAAAGCAGCGACATGGAAACCGACTTCGGCCAATGTCATTCTCCCCTGAACGCAAGCACCGGTTAATGAAAAATTTTCATATTCTTCTAAGGGGCAACATATTGTAGGATTGTTGCGCAATTCGTACACTAACTAGAGAAACTACACATGAACTTAAATCCACGCTTAACTCAATTTGGCAAAATGATTAATTCTACTTGCTAAACTGTCTTATGCCACTATCATTCTAACCTAGAATCCTGCCTAGATTAAACCCCAAACATTTCTTTCAATAGTTACTGAAACAATAAATGAGATGCATTCATATATAAATGAAAATATTGGTATTTTTAACAAGAAATATGACACACATTTCATGATTAAACTTGATCTTTATTTTTACACGAAGCATCATGACAATATTACTTTGACATTTATGAAAATTCAATTTACATTTCCTTTTCCGAAGTAATTTAATCCTTGAAAACAACTGCATTGAACTGATAAATCAAAATACATAAAAAAGAAGGCACTTAACCTTTGCATTTTTCATCTTCAATTTTTTTGTATCAAGGAATAAATCAGAAAGCTGATACCAAACAACTGATTAAAATGAAACGTGAGGCTGAATTTGTATAACAATTATATATATATATATATATATATATATATATATATATATATATATATATATATATATATATATATATATATATATATATATATATATATATATATATATATATATATATATATATATATATATAGTTAAGAAAACTAGCGATTTGTCACCTCCTCTGATGAATGAAATATTTTAGTATGCAATCAAATTATGAGGAAGCTTAGCTTACATGAAATTAAATATTCAAATGAGTTGAAAGGTAATGACTGTCAAACTATAAGTAAAATGCTAGATACACATCTGATGATTCTTCAGTGGTAATAAAATAATTACCAAGATCCCTAACTGCCACGTGTACGCACTTACTTTTACATGTTTCTAATGTATCTACTTTCCATGATTTAAGAGCTACACATATGAAATGCATTAATTAAAGTTCAGTTCGTTAGAAAAATTTCGCCAAATTTATTTGCACGAATATGTAAATATTATTAATATTTGGAATAAATATTTATGTATTTCTTAGGCACATTATTTAGGTACATGATAATTTCTTTGTGTTTCTCTCATGCACACATTTGCAGTAGCGTCATACGTTGTTTTAAAATGGTCGTGGCGAAGTTCTGTCCGGTTGCATAGAATCAATTGCATAGAAAGTTGTCATAAAGTGCAATATTTTACTAAATGATACTGTGTTTTAACGGCAGTAATTGACACAAAATTGTCTTTTCCTTTTAGTTTTTTTGAACTTTTTTAAAACTATTTGTTATCTTTGGCAGAAAATATACTCATATTCTGAAGTACCATTGCTCATACTTATTTTTCCATTAGAAATTAATGCTTTCTACTGTGTCTGAAATGCTTTTTTTTCTAAGAAAATCTAAGAAGACGAATGATATATGTGTGTTTTTTTTTTTTGTATGTGTGTTTTAAACTTTGATAAAATTAGATTGTAACACTTCTTTCTTTTTTTTTAATTTAAATTATTATTATTTATAAATTAAAACTGATTATAATTAAATAAAAAACATTATAAATAAAGATTCATGACAATTTCTCCTTGCATTCGAAAATTAATGAGTTATTCCATAAAAACGCAAGTAACTTACACAAACTGAACACATTCTAGTGTCAGAAATACATTTTGAATGCATACATTGAGCAATTGAATACAATTTTGAGCTTTTCAAATATTCATAAAAAATACAATTTTTGTCGAATATAATTAAAATATAACTTTTTTATGAAGTCGAAAACTGTATTATTTTTCCACCTTTAATCTTTTCACAATTTTTTCATTACTTGCGCTTTTACTTAAGTACAAAATTATTTTGACCTAAACAAACAAAACATTCAACGAAACATTAAGCAGTATGACGCAACTGCTACACATTTTCTGTAAAATTTTAATATAATGACATACCTAATTCAATAACATCACTAAATCTTATATCTACAGCTACTTCTTCTTAGAAGATAGTTTTAAAAAAATCAATAAAGGTTTCAATGTTATTTACAACTTCGTTTCTTAAGTAACTCAAACTCTTTATCAATATCTTTCCAAAAAAATTGTAATGCAAATCTATAATTGTAATGTACAACTCGTTAAAAATATGTACTTAGTGTTTGTATCTATGAGTTTGCTGTCAAACATGTAAATAGCAATGAAACAAAGCATTCATGTTCCTAAATCCACTCTTAAAAAAAAAAAAAAAAAAAAAAAAAAAAAAAAACATAACTCATATAATATGATTACTAGGTATAATTATTACCAACCGTTTCTATGAAGAAAATAAATCAAGATGGCAAAAGAAAATAAACATAGATTTGAGACATGCAATAAATATTTGTAAAGCAATAACGAATATATATTTTTATTACAATCAAAGGTGTAAGTTATTGAATCAAAGAGCAAGGGGAAAAAAAGGAAAACATTGAGGAAGTTCTTCAGTACACTTCTATCCATGCTATAGTGAGTAAGCTCCAGTTCTTTAACACAGAACACATAACTATAAATAAAAATTACTCTTTTTATTTTAACTTTGAAGTACTGAGTAATGTTCACTTATTATACAGGTGCACAGCACAGGTAATATGACATATTAATGGTCGTTTAATTCGTTTCTTGTTATTTTAGCTTGTAATGAACCCGAACGATATTTTCATCAGGGCGATATTGCTTCGAAACATTTGTCAGCAGTAAAAGTAAGATATATGATTAAATATCACTTGAAATTGGAAGAAAATTTTAGTTTTCCGTTTAGGTAACTAATAAATCGATTTTTCAATTTAAAATGCAAGTTTTAAAAATAATTAAAGTTATTCAAATTTTCATCTTCAGCGTGAGTTTTTTAGACCAGTAAGATTTATAAATATTCTTAAGTAAAAGCGATTGATTACAAACAAATCCTCTAGATATCTGACCTTTAAGAAAGACTTTTTTTTTAATTTATTTTTTTTACCTCCAATAACATACTATCTAGACCAAGCATGCAAAAGGTGGCTAGTGTGCATAGTAGGTGACAGCAGATCCCGATTCGCAAAATCATCCTATGAAGATTTCAACCACAACTACTTTCTTCAAGAGAATGACAGAGAGTTCATAGCCACTGAAACTTCTAAAGAAGTCACAGATCTTGAAATACCAGACAATCTCAACTTCGTATCACAGCTACTCCAAGACTTTTTTTTTTTTTTTGTTTAAAATTCTTGGGGTTCATACCGAGTTAATGCAGTCAAAATCTTGAACCCCCCTCCCAAACATCAAATGAATGAGGAAAATTTACAAATGGGTATCCAATACCTAAACAAATCAAAACACGGTAAAGTAGGCAGTGTTCCTTCCAGAAGATATCATTAAGAACATTTGTACAATGGAAACATCAATTAACTGCTGGTTTCAAAAGCCTGATAACATTTTTACACCGCATGAAGAATTGAATGTGTAATTAATTTGTGTATTTCTCAAAAATTAATTTAATATTATTTTCTGTATTTTTGATTTAAGAACATTTTCTTACTATGAATTTTAATCTTTATTTAGTTCTAAGTTTTTCTTGATTTTTTTACGAATTATAAATTAACTTGTATGCAAAATAAAGTTTTTATATTTAAGTAACTACCTAAACATTATTACTTGTTATTGCTACTCTATTGAATCGTCACAAATAAAGATTTTAATATGTGTTCCAATTCACTCCATTTTGCGGGGAAATCGAAATATCGCTTAAAAATTACACAGGCATGGAAAATATTGTAAGGACAAGCAAAAATTCGCCAATTCTAGGCACCACTTGGTTGGAAAATCTATACAAATATTTTCATGATAAAAAAAAATACATAAAACAAAACATTTTCAAACAAATGTTGATTAAAAATGTTTGAAAATTATCAAAAATTATGAATTTTTAGGGTTTTACTATTTTGCGACTCGGAACAAATTATAAAGACACACATTAATTTTGAGATCGGGAACAAAATTTGCATATTAAGTCGTATCATATGATTATTTACAATAACCAAAATTGTTACGTAGTGAGATTGTTCACTTTGTCTCGTTCTTCATGAAATTTATGAAATCTTTATGAACATTAATTTTGAGATCGGGAACAAAATTTGCATATTAAGTCGTATCATATGATTATTTACAATAACCAAAATTGTTACGTAGTGAGATTGTTCACTTTGTCTCGTTCTTCATCAGGCAGAACAGCACACAACTCTCTGAATGTGAAAAGTGACAAATTGTTGTTTCAAAAAATGTAGAATGAGTGAAAGTGCAAGGAAGGTAAACATATCCAAAGCAGTAGTTTATAATTTTTTCAAGAATCCAAAAGAGTATCGCAAGATGAAGCATAAAAGCAAGCTTACCAGTCATACTAAACGCCTGAAACGAGAAATTGTTCATGAAGCTCGCTTAAAAAAAAAAGTTCTACTAAAATTTAAAGATAAATTAATGTACCTTGCTCTAGTCGAGCAGTGCGTAATGTTTTGCAAAATAATTCCAATGTTACATATGCTAAACTACAGCCACATCCACTCTTTACGAAGTTTCAAAAGAAGCTTTGATTGGAATTTGCTAACAAACACGTTTCTTTTGGGTCTGACGAAAAAAACTTTTATTTGGACGGACCAGATGATTTTCACCATTACTGGCGTGATTTGCAAAACGAAACTTTTTTTTTTTTGGAGGCGGTTTTGTGATGGGTGTGGATAGGCTTTGCAGCTAATGGAGCACCACCAATCGTCTCCATTCTAGATCCCTTGAATTTAGAATCATATGAATTTAGGTATACTAGCTGAAAATTTATTACCTGAAGCACCCCTTATCACAGGTGGTGATTATTTGTTTCAACAAACAATGCAAGTTTCCATGTGTCTTGTGGATCACATTAATGGTTTGAGGCCAATTCAGTGAAGATTCTGGACTGGCCCACAAGAAGTTTTTTTTTTAACCACATAGACAATCAGTGGGGCATTTTAACTAAAAACGTGTCTAAAGATGGGGCACAATATAAAAAAAAATTATCAAGAACATTTGTGTTAATTTGTGATTTAACTAATTATATTGTAATTTAATTTCATATTAACATATTTCTAATGTTACCAACTTACAAGTAGTAAATTATGTTTGAATTTGTTTACAGTTGATGATGACTTTCACACATAACAATCATTTTTCAACGTGTCCTTATAATTTTTTCCATGGCTGTATACACAAATCCAAACTGTTCAAAATGCTTTGTTTCTGCTTTAAAAAGTAAGAACGAAACCAGAATGAAATTTCTAACCTAAAAATCAACTTTTGAAATAATGTTTAGTTACTTGTTTCGTGTTCACAAAGTTCAAAAAAGTTTCCGATTTTCCCCATTTTATGGTATTTTGAAGTATTTTTACAGATATGACAAATGCTTCAAACATCACTAAAAATTTTTAATTTACTCATCTCCTGCGAACAAATAAACAGAATTTGATTTTATAAATCAATAAAAAAGATGTCTTTTGTTTTGTTGATTCAATGTTTAAGTAATTTAGATTCGTAGTTCTTTTGAGCGAGTATATTAATTTACTTACAAGATTTTTTTTGAAAAAAACTTATTATACAGGGTGATTGTAATTCAATTTCCGATTTCAAAACTCTCTAATTAAAAAAAAAAAACACTGGTCAAAATTACTTGATATTTCATCAAAACAGTCGTGAGGCAATGGGAGATTGTTTCTCGAAGGAAAAATAATATTCCAAAATTTAAATTATTTCCTAATATATGGCGCTGTCTTGGCCTCAAAAATCTGAACAGAAAACCATGCCGTTTTTTACTTCCAGTTACCAGTTAGTAGCGGTACAAGGTAAGGGCATATTGAATAACTAATGCATTTATCAAAGGTGCTCGTTTTATTAAGCTCGTCTTTTCTCTTGTCACTTTCATTGTTTTCGCTGCAAATTGTTTGTAATCCGTTGAAGTCTATGTACTTCAACAGATATATACTATACAACTATGTACGTTGATAGTTGTCTTTTCCATTAAACTACTCTGAAAGCTCCATCTATCGCCATCTTTTGCAACATTTTGTTTTCACTAACCGAATACAATCACCTGGCCCCGTGACTCTTTTAGTTAAATATCAAGTCATTTTGAACAGTAGTTTTTAAATTAGAGTGATTTGAAATTGGAGCTTTAATTAGGATCACCTTGTATAATAACGTTCAAAAACAAAAACTTTATTTTATTCAAAATAAAGGATTAGGAAATGAAACATAGGAAGTTTACTGGCAATAATTGGAAGCATAGCCAAAACGCCCCAACAAATTTAGTGTGAGCCCAATATGAACGAATCTGAAAATGTGAATTTCTTGAAAAGCAGTTTGCCTTATTGGTGTTCCATATTTTAGGTAACAATACCTTAAATGCGGTGCGCCCCCCCCCCCCACACACACAAAAAAAAAAAGAAGAAGAAGCAAATACTCGAACAGAATAAGAAATGAAAATTTCTACAGTAAATCATATTCCACACATCCAGATTGCAAACACCTACCAGTTGTTTGATAACAAAGCAAGAATAAAACTTTAGATTTGTCTTTCCAAAGTTTTAACCACACACTAACTTTTAAATATGAACTCACACTAGCAATTGAACCAACCAATCGTTTTTCACACTAGGTCTCTCCATATAAAGATTTTGGTAGATACCGATACATAAATAACATTTATTGTCAAGATAATAACGGGCTCCATAATACCAACTTGTCTTCATATTATCATTACTTCCTTTACTAATAGTTTTGTTAGTTTATAGATATACACTAAAAGCGTGCTTTTTTTCTGAACAAATACAACACAAAATTACTCTTTAAAACTAAAAGCCCAATTTCAAGGAGAAGTCGACACAAAAATAACACGGATACGAGAAACCTCCTTATACCAGCATTTTGCTTGATAACAATTCGCTTCCAAAAAAAAAGGGTTGCTGACGTCTGTTATAAAGCATTGCTTTGGTATAAATTCGTTGTATTTTCATTAACATGATATGAAAGATAAAATTCAAATAATTAATGAATTCATTTTAAGAATCGTTAACTTCTATACTTGTCATTATGCTCTCCTTAACTTCTTCAGTTTGGAAGTTTGTAGCATATGAAGAAACATTTAAAATATTAAACTTGAATGAAATACTCAAAAGAGCTTTGCATCTTAGTTCATATAGATATATTTTTATTTTTCATTGTTCAAAATTACTTGCGGAACATTTGTTAATTAAATTTTACTATATAACATTTTCTGTAATAGTTTTGAATCTGTTTTAATCAATGGACGTTCTGGTTTTGAAGTATCTATGTAACTAGTTTCTTTCTGACTCAAGGTTCTAAAAGAGACAGAAAGTGGCCAACAGACAATAGTTTCGTCTCAGGACTACCTATCAGCAATAGCTTCCATTCCAGTTACGTATTTATTTGACCTCCTCTCATTGAGTAAAGTCGGAGTAGCATAGATTTATTTTTAAATTAATTATTGTGCGAGACATTTTTAACGGAATTGAATTTAAAAACATCCACTATGTTTTAAAATGTTTCATAGATTTGTCTTTAAAAATGCAACGGTATTTTTAGGACAAACTTTAATAGCTCATTCAAACTTTAACATTACTTTTAATTTTATGAGAATATTCATAAAACTTTGTACAGAAAAGGTACCACTAAAGGAATATTTAAAGTACAACGATGTATTGTTTTCTATAAAATTTATTTTATAAATTTCTAAGCTTCAATAAAAAACTGAATTGCATAGACTTTAAGTATTGTTTTAAAACCATACTTCTTGAGTTGGTATACATTGTAAAGCTAACCATGGTTAAAAACGATTATGAAAAAATGATATGCAAGAGCATTTAAAAGCTTAAAGTAAAGAGACTACAGCTGCCTATTGGCCAGGCTCTGTAGGACAGGGAGCTATTCGATTTAGTTCTATGTGCCAAAGGAATTTATACAAAAATAATTGATTTGGCACCACTACAAGTGAGTCCAAGTCATATCCAACCAGTTCTCATCTCTTTATTAACAGGCTCTATTCCGTAAACGGTAGAAATCAGACCAAGAGTACCATTGCTAGACTTATGGGAACTTACAGGTTGACTAGGTACTAAGGATTCGCTTTGGGACGCATGGGTAACATTTGGACTTGTATTTTCCGGGGATGGGGATCCAAGTGAAAGATCTGAATCTCTTCTCGATGTTACACTGCTATTTCTGGAATAAGTTTCTGTAGTTGCACTTACTTTCACTACTTCTTCTTCAATGTGAACCGTAGGCACTGGGAAGCGTTCTTGAAGTCTAATTTTTGGTGTTTTGGGGGAAGACGGTGAGTTTAAAGTGGAATTTCCAGTAGATGGTGGATCTTCGGCGCTTCCTATATTCCCCGATAAAGTGCTTATAGTGTGAGCGTTGTTTTGTACAGATACGCTTACAGATGGAATCGAAGCGTATGGCGCTTTACCTTGGGACCTCATTACTAGCTGATGATGTTTTGGGTTCGCAGTTGGAGCAGGGGCGCTTACCGTTCTTCTAGCCTTCGCCTTCTTTCCTGGCTCGAGATGGTGCAACTTAGCATGATGGTGATCTACTGAATGATCTCTTTCCGGAACGTTATCATGGAAGGCCATTCTCAGACGCGAAGGAAAAGTTAGCTCACCCAGTTTTCTTGTTAGTTTGGACCATTTTAGAGCAGGTGTATCTGTATTAGTGGCACGATCGCATTTCAATGACTCGTCATCACTGACTACTATAGTAACTCCATCATTACTACCCATTTCTAACGCTGGTGTACCACTGATAGAGGCAGCGAGGCTTAAAGATGATTCGCTGGAGGTAGTGTCGTTGTGCGTAGCTTCAGCCTCTGACGTCACCTCGGAGCTCATAGATTCTATGCTGTGACTTCGTAAACTTTCTTCGTTCTTCTGCTTAGAACTACGTGAGTTCCGTTCGCTGTAAGGCCATTTAGCCCCTTGCTGTCGTTTAGCTTGCTTTTTGCCATTAGCTAAATGTGCCAACTTTAGCCAATGCGTTCTAGGCGATTTGGCAGAAGCTTCAACATCTGACTTCTTTGGCGGTTGTTTCACTACTCCTATGTCAAACCCTTTCATCAAACGACGTTCCTTTTGTCGACCTTTCTTTCCACCAGTACCTAAAAATATTTTTTAAAATATTTTATATTAAAGAGGAATTGTATAGATTAAATTGTTTACTATTAAATACAATTCTTTTAATTTAAAATTAAATTTACTTTACCGCACAAAACTCATTAATTCGTGTTCTTTTAGTTTCACCTTGAAATATTGTTATTTTAGATTTAGATCTTTCAATTCCGTTTTATTTTATTTTTATTTTTTTTTTGTATTGATGTGGACTCGCATTTATTCGGTTTGAATTCATGAAGTAAAGCCAACTAAAATACACAATCCTCTGTACTCTTATTTACAGGATATTCTTATGCACTTTAGCGGATCTTTTTGTAACAATACAACAAGTAAAATAACAATATATTTCATGGTGTCAAAATATTTTTTTTTTCGCATCTATTCAAGATTCGGCCATAATATTAAATGATTTTAATGTGGTTACTTTCAAAATTACAATAGATACTGCAATCGTACAATTATTGGTATGTGCAAAAGCAATTACTTAAATGCAAATAACTTCGCTTTAAGCTTTATTAACCTAGATATATTTATCTCACCTTTTGCGAGGCCTCCTTGCATTTGGTCGGATGCTGTTGATGTATTGAAACCACTGTTCTTCATTATTTCAATCAATTCAAATCTAAAAGCTGAAATGTCTTGCTTTATTTCATTCACATCATCCTCAGTAACTCCTTGGTTGTCAGCATTTCTCTGCTCTTTAGTGACATATCTTCGAACCAAATTGCGCATTATTTTCTAGAAATGAAAAAACTCTATTACTACCACTTTTAATCTGTTGTTTGTGTTTTTTAAGTTTCAATAGTCGTTTAGCGCATACATAACGCATATAATGGAGTTAAAACTCACTAGAAACTTTCCAGTTTTTAAAATTAATTATGTCTCGTAACTTTCAGTATCGAAAGGAAAATCAGCAAATTCGTGCGCAATAATGCGGAAAGGATGTTTCAGTTTAGAGAGTTTAATAATCATCTTTTTCATTCATATAAAGACCTTCTTTCACGTTTAAAAAGGAAAATATGAATGAAATCACAGTAAAAAATACATACAGAATTCTATAGAACAATGTTAAATAATCATTCTATTCTCAAAACCATGAAATAAACAACTCATCAAAAGTTTTAATTTTTTGAGGATTTGCTTTTTGAAATTATAATCAGCATAAAGCTGTTCCCAGCTTGCAAAAACTGGCAAAAAACATTATTAAAGTGTATCATGGCGATTGCAATAAATAATCCAAAACCGGCTATGCTCCAGTAACAGAAGTTTCTGGATCTAGTTCACCCCTGAATAATCAGATGAGTATCGTAGCGACCAACTTATGTCTCTCACGTGACATACAACTGATTTATTTACAACTTTTCGTTTAAAAAATAAAGGATTTTGAAAGAAAAGAAAACGAATATAATTTGAAATTTCTCAGGACATACTGATCACAGCAACATCCATTTTTTTATATGAATCTATGACAAATTTTATTTTACTATTTTTTAGCTATTAAGTTCGAGGAAAAGTAGGGAATCCACTGCAATTTAAAATGAAATTACCGAATTTTACTTGCTCCAACAATAAAACAATGCCCTCCAGCATCCTGTATTGGCTCGAGTTTCATTGTTTGTGGACGTCCGAGCGTTACACAATCATGTATTTTCGCTATTATAGTATATATGATGATTTTTTGAAAGTTTCAGAGAAGTAGCAGCACTTATGAATGTGGTATTTAAGCAGGTAGTAGAATACTAGAAACCGGTTTTGAGGCTTAATATTTTTAAGTACTATAATTTTGTATTTTGCCAATGGAAAAATAAATTTACGATAATAATTGCTAAAAGCACGGAACTAGAAGCAGACATTTTTTTCATATTTTAGTACTCAAGTGATTTATAACAGGTTTAATACTTGCTAAATATAATGATTTGAAAATACATTATGAAAAGTTAGTATAAAGTTTTGCTTTTAAACGCATTGTTGGTAATACAAAAAAAAAAGCTTTTTTTTTAATGTTGAGGGTGAAGCGCAATTCTGACAATGAGTATATTATTACACGACCGAGTTACATAGGTTAAAATAATGGAGACAGGTATTTTATAAAACTGTAGTTGTTTAAGTACTATGACGTATCTTTCTCTTGATTTGTTGCATCATTGCTGAATGGAGTAGGCTTCGGACACCTACCTAGGTTATTAAAAACAGTGAACTCTACGTTTTAACTAAAAAATATGAACATAGTTAGGTTGAAAATTTGTATTGCTAAACTACGAATTACAAGTAAACAGAAAGAAATTATGAAAATATATAGTGTAAATCAAGATCCACCGACTAAAATTAGTCTAATAAAACGTTGATTGCTTACAATTTAGCTAATAGGTTTCGAGTATTTGATAAGTAATTAATAGGTTTATCTTACTATTATTTCCAAATTATAATAGGAAGCCTAATCAAATATTGAATTTTTATCAATATTTCAGCGTTTGTAAATAAATTTGTAAAACTCAAAAGACGATAGAGAAGATCAGAAATCATGTTACCTTATACCGAAGGTCTCTTTCACTTGCTTGTTTTGCTTTCCTCTAAAAAAGCAAAAAAATATATCATTTCAGCCATTCATGAAATACCTTTAAAATTCAAAATCAATTGATACCAGACATACTGCGACCATCCTGCACTTTTACTCAAATATAATTATAATTAGGTAAGTGCGCCAAATATTTTTGTACTAGTTGTTAAACAGGAAAAGCTAGCTGCTTGTTGATAACAAACTGCTTTTTTAGAAAGCTTCATCATCAGATTTAGAAAAAATATCAATCTAGCGAAATTTTGCTATCCTACGTTGAATGATGGGGTTTTAGCCTTATTGGGAGCACCCACTTTATAAAACAATGACTAGTCTTTATAGTATGGTATACTACTATTACAAAATCTTTAAAACATATTTCATCGGTTTTTTTTCTCAAAAAACGAACTAAAAAACCTTTGGAATCTGCTATTTTGGAATTTAACAATATAAATGCTTCTATTGTTGTGAAAATATGGTAAATATTTAAATGTATGTAAATACGATTATTTTTAGTTAATATTAAAACAAAAGTGCACTATAAAATGTCACAAATCTTACTAAATATTTCATAAGTGCTCCTCAGTGTTGTTGGCGCTCTGTGGAATTGTCCAAAAAACATCGAATTCTTAGGGAATGGGGAAGTAGTAAACGCGAAAAGCAAACCAAGAGATCTTCAATGTGCATTGTATAACGTAATGCAGAGTTGAGCTCGATTTTACTTTTAATTTAATTTCCTATTGTACACTAACAACAATACTTCACGACGAAACTTGCTTTGTCAACGCTTGATTATAGAAACCCATCCTTTTAACCGGTTCTAAAGTAAACTCGTCCATGGACGAACACCAACAATCCAGATGTGTACTATAACATGCTTCCCACAAGGGGAATACAATCAAATATTTCATAAAATACTATTAACAAACGGTTCACACGAATGTTACACAGCACTTTTAGCACAATACTGATGTCACAAAACAAACTAGAGCCAAATAAAGCACACATAAAGCGATGATGGCAACATCGACTTATTTTTTGAGCTCTATATATTGTACTAACTCCAAAAAAATAATAATAATAGTAATAATAGTAGTAATAATAATGACAAACAAATTAAAAGGAAAACAAAATAAGCTCAGCAACACGTCCACATGAAGCTATTTTTCAATCGCATAATTATTGAAATGTAATACGAAGAATGATCGCTTAAAAGTGCACTTTGTCATTAAAAAGTGTCATCTTACGGTAAGAAAGTTTTTACTGACGAACATTGAAATTCACATTTTTGAAGAACAAGGGTTCATTTTTATCTCTGATAAATAATGGAAGTTAATTAGGTGGAATAATATCTACCCTAAGCACACTAGCAGTATATGTTTTGAGTTAGAATGTTTAAAAGTATTTTGAATATATGGATTTATATTTTAGCATACAGATACAAGAAGTATCGGGTTTCTTTTCCTGAATTAATTTTTCAATTCCTCATGATTTTCCTAATCATTCAATGACTCATTAAGCATTGTAAATCTAAGTGGAAGATTGTTTAACATTTAAGCCTGATTTTAAAAACAAAATTATTTTTTTCTTGAATTAGGTCGTTTTTTCTAGGCACACGTTTTTTTTCTTGTAATTCAAAACGTAGAGAGTAACATGTTGCCAAAATAGCTCTATTTGACTGATTCAAAATTATACTTAAATGAAAAAAACATTTGTTTAAAATTTAATTTTTCGTTTCAAATGGACAATTTTTATTTTATTATTTGCTTAGAAACTATCAAATCATTCAAGTACCCATTAAACTAATTGTCTTAGCATTGGCTCTCATTTTAAACCTATTAATTTTTAAAGCAACTATTATTGTTGTTTTTCAGAGATAAAATAATGCAGTTTTCTGGGAAAAAAAATATTTGCGTTTGTTGTAACTCTGCTACTTAAAACTTAACCAATAAATCGTACCAACAATCACAAATGTGGTTTTACCAGGAAATTTTCTCGTGTACTATAATTCTCCCCCCCCCCCATACTTTGCTCAAGTTGTGTGCGTAACACAAATTCGTTTACAATAAACAATACAAAGATCTATGTACTATGCCTAAGCGAAGACTAAGGACATGGCTTTTCTAAAGTGCAACCAACGAGGCTTAATCTATGAGCTTCTCTATATGCTACAACGTGCTAATGTGCTTTGCCAGTGTCCGTGTTACTATAGCACCTCATGCATGTGGGAAGGATCATTCAAAACAAAATCGATACTCACTATTAATAACTTTGGAAGGAGAAGAATGAAAGGGAAGAAAAAATTATTATTGAACGAAACAGCGGTAAAACATAATATGAATACAAAAGAGTACAAAACTGTATATGTAACAGAACAAAAAGCTTATTAATAATAATTTTTGCAATAAATTACGTAAATAAATTTTGAAAGAGTAATATTAAAATTTTGTTTGAATCATATGCACTAACACTTACTCTTATATATTTCTTATCAGAGCATATTAAACTAAATTGCTAATTGAAAATAAGTTTTTACAGTACAACAGTTGTAGAGTGTACACACATTTATTACTTACAGAAGTATCATCTTTACACAAGAAACAAGCACTTTTCAGCTTTACTGCATCAATGCGTGATAGTATTACGAGGCATACATGAAAAGCCCATAACTTTTTGTAGATTTACGAAACGTATTGTATGGTATAAACTGATTAAAATAGTAAGTGAAATTTGCTTCCACTTAAAACTGAGAAAAGTTTCCCAAATTTATCAATACAATATTGAAACTTTCTAACGTGTAAAATTATTTCTGATTCTAAGTTCAAAAAAAAGAAAAAAAACTCAATTGCATAAGTCATATTATTTGCAACAAATTTCATCAGTTTATCCCTAACCACAGTGCGTATGCATAAAATATTATCAGTTCTTGCTGATATTTCCGACTTTAAATCAGAATTTACTGTTTGTATCAGGACAAAATGCTCGAACTAGAACATATTCTCTGATTTAAGATTCAAACGAAAACCTACTATAACTGAAATAATATTTAAAAAATATGGTTATTTGCAATGTAAATATAAAACAAAATTGCAGAACTACTAGAAATTCTATGAAATCGAGGTTTTATAAAATGTTCTAGTAACTGAAAAGGTTTCTTCCTAATTAACGTTACTGCCTTACTTGAAAAGAAGCTGTATCGGTTTCCAGAAAATTTTACGAAATCTCAGTTTCTTAGAGATGTTCCAGAATGTGTACTGTATATGTACAGGGTGTTCCGTTTTAACCAGCAAGACCTTTATTTTCGCAAACGTTAGTCCTAGAGGTATACTTTCACTTGCGAAAATGTTTAACATCAGATGCAGAGTTAAGATACCGAAAGTTTAAGTGAAAATAAAAATTGATCAAAAATACAAAATTTAACTTTTTATACGGGCCCCATGTCCCTTAACTTATGTTTAGGGAAATAATCACCATTGAAAAATAATTCCAGCACAAAAAGTTTGAAATTAGTACTACCAATATTCATCGAGATATGAAAGGCAGCGTTTTGTGACTTACACCAGTTTTCACTCGCCGTTAATATCACTTTTTGAGGGTAAATATAGCGGTTGACAAGTGTTTAAATTATATGTGTGCATAGATTGTGGTTTTTGAAATTCTTTGAGGTTTTGTTGTGTGTTTTTGTGTATCACGGCATAATATTTGCATTTGTTTTTGAATAGCAGTATAAAATGTAAATTACCTTGTTTTTTTTTACTTCGACAATCTCATTCTTCTGAAAGGGCGATAAGTTTCAATCTCATCTTCTGTATGGTCCCTAAAAACTTTGAACACGAATATCTCTTTGAATTTTGGTCGAACAAATGTCAAGTTTTTAATGTCAGTAATAGTTTTCGATGGAGATTATTTCTCTAAATATTGGTTTGGGGACCTAAAGCCCGTATAAAAAGTTAAATTTTGTATTTTTTAACTCATTTTTATTTTTGCTTCAAACATTTAATTACTTAACTCTGCATCTGATGTTGAACATTTTTGCAATTGGAAGTATACATCTAGGATTAACGGTTGCGAAAATAAAGGTCTTGCAGGTTAAAACGGAACACCCTCTACAGTAATTTAACCGTCCGTAATTATGTCAAGCATATTTATAATCTCTTCAGCACATTATTTTATAATTTGCTTGCTAATATTATAAACGTATTGAGTTTTATTGGTAGTATTTCATTTTATTCTTAAGTTTTGTTTTTGGTTTGAATTAGCCGATTTTTTTCATCTTCCCTTCTACTTCGGCATATCGAAATTTCACTGCGTTAGAGTTTTCCTGAGTTATCTTCTTTTCGAGTTACAGACACCTATTCAATTTTGTACAGCAACTCTGTAATATGATTTAGGAGTTGTCCTGTTGCAGATAAGTGTGAAACTATTTTTTCCTCGTTCAAATGAATTGTGTGCTATTGAACTTCCGATGTGGATTATACTAATCTTGATTCTATGTCAGTGACGAAAATTTTCTATGAAGGTAATTTTACACCTACTTAGGAGATTGGTCAGAAATAATTTTGCATATAGATGTAGAAAAGACATAGACATTTTTTATAAAGTCAATTGAAAGTAATGTATATGTTTTGAAAGTTAAAACAAATTGAAGAAAAAAAAAGTATAATAAAATCTTCGGCTTAATGTTTGTTTTCAAATGCATAGAAAAAACCAATAATTCATGAATTGTATAAATTTACAGTAGTTTGAACTAAAATGTATCTGTTTGATAAAAACATTTAACATGTTTTGTTTCATACATCACAAAAAGAAGTCAGATTTACGTATTGTGATGGAAAAGGAAGAATGCAAAAGAATTTTGTTTGCTTTGTTCAAGCATGTTGCAGTGATAAACATTCGTCTTAAGCTCAAGTTTGTCACAGTACATTTGAGAAGGAAATCCGCAAATCTATATCATGATAAATGGACGGACATGAGAAATTTTGCTACAAGGGTGAAAATAGGTGGCTACAGTAGTCGGTAGTCGAGTTTTGAATAGTGAGAATTCATCGCTATAGTAGAACGTTTTTTTTAAAATATAATATCCTTAATATACGTCACACGTCATAACACATAACGTCCAAAAGATTTCATGAGGTAGTTGATAAAAACTTCTTTTGCAGAAAGCATGTTAAAAACGTGTCTTAAATTCCCTTTTTCATTAGGATTTTTTTTTCAATAAATTTTAACTCATGTTAAAAATTCTTTCAATTTAATACATGTGGTGAAAAATTTTATCAACTTGAACAAATTTGGAATTTATTGAACTAAAGTTCTGACTTTATCTTGAATCTTTGCGGTAGTATTACGAATCCCGCTTACTCAATCACGTTGACAAAAGAGGTACTACATTTTTATTTAGTGCTTTTGCGTTTAGTATGCATGAACTATTTTTATGCTCATACATTCAGTATATTAACCCCTCCTAAGATTTTTGTTTTACAGCACAGCCTAACTTTTGGAATAAATGCTAACTAAATAACGTTTTTGGGCAAAAGAGCCACTTTGTGTAATTAATATGTATTTACAATTTTATTTATATAAAAAAAAAGTGCTGTTTTCTTTCACTCTTATTCAAATTATGCTCAAATGTACCGGCACAAATGACGATAAAAAATTACACAATAATATTTTTTTACTTTATGGCAAGCACATTACCCGTATAGTTTTAAGATCTTTTTTCTTAACAATTCTTGTTGCGCAAAACTTCCTCTTCAGCCACCGAAAGAGATACATTACGCTTTTAGGAGTCGGAATGATATTAAAAGGGGGAGGCACCGTCGCTCCATCTTCAAAGTAACTCAGCCACAGCTTGGTTCTCGCAAATTTCCATTCGACGTCGGCATGTTCCTTAAAGATGTCAAAATATAAGTTTTATTAAGCAAAAGAGACTGTATAAAAATATATATCGTCGCCTCAGAGCAACATTAGGATATTTTAGTGTTATTCATGGGATTAGATGTTTTACTGTTGCTCTGAAGCAATGCTATATTTATATATGTATTCAGTATTGATTTATAAATATTTAGGTTTATGTAAGATGTATCGGTTATCAAATTACATGTTGCAAAAAATCACAATGTTAAAGATGCTGTTTCTGTAAACTTCTGGTTAGAGCGGACATTCACAAGTACAGTTAAATAACCGCTTTAAATTGTTTACTCCATCATCTTTTTTTAGCCTACATTGCGTCAATTTTTTTTTTAAAGGGAAGTATCATAAAAATATCATCAGCAAAAAAATGCAAAAAAAAAAAAAAACATACTTTCTTATCTTAAAATACGTAACAGCCGCTATGATGGTGGCGAGAATAAGGCAATCCTTTTAAGTACAACGCTAAAGGCAGAATACAAAAACTCGTCAACAGCTAAGAACGAGGGTCGGTGAGCGAAACATGCAGGGGGTGGAGCCGCATAGTAGTTAATTTTAAAAATACTTAACTATAAAAAAATGAGAGTAGAGTTTGAAGATGAGGAAATGTGTAGAACAGGACTCGCATTTTAGAGGACACTAGACTCGAACTTTATTTGGTACCCCACTCCCTCTCTTATCCTTATTAATATTATAAATGCAAAAATGAATTTGCTTGTTTACTTATTACCTTTTCAAGCTTTAACTAATCCACCGACCATCATTAAAAACATTTTGTGTACACATTATCAGAGGTGCAGAATAGAACGTGCGGTACATTTCGTTTAGAAAAGTAATATGGTTTTTTATTCCAATTTTAAAGAAAATTATAAATTTGAGAGTATCTCATTGAAAAATGTCATATTTGTTAAATTTTTGCATCATGCTAAACCCCTTAAACACAAGATGAACTTCAACCAAAGTTCAAGTGATTATTAGAAAACCTCCTAAATTGTCATTTTAAGTTGTTTTCACATTCTAAAACGAGAATTATTTTTCATTTTTAGAGATTTGTATCCCCAGTTTAGGTTGGATTTTGGTCAAATTTGGCAGTGTTTTACTTTTGCATCTGGAGAAGAGTCGTAGGGGGAATTTCAAATGCTAAAAAAGTACCGATTTTAGTTTTAGGACCCAAAATGGGCTTGAAATTCCTCTTTCTACCCGAAATAGTTATCGTATCCTCTCGATTTTAATTTGATTGGAAAGCCAGTGCCAAAAGCCCATTTAGGGCTTTGCCTTCATTTGAACTCGAAAAATGCAAGAGCCGTAATTAACAAGGAAAAAGTTATAAGCATTTTTTTTATAGGATTTCCGGATATTTATCGTCGGCTTCGAGCTCAGTTTTAATTAGCGAGAAGAAACCGTTTAGCAGAATTATCTGTTGTTATTTTTAGCTTGAGAGTGAACAAATAAATTTCTTGCTCTTGCTTTAAGGCTTTTTCTGTAATGGAGGAATTTAAAATTTTCCCTTCTTATTATTCCATCACGAGTCTTTTTTTTTTTTTTTTTGCACTACCGGTAGAACATAATCCCGGATTTTGGAAGTGTTAATGGAAACTTTTACCATTGACTTTTATCTTATCGGGACTTATAGAGTTGCCGTTACCGTCGTTTAAGAATGGTTGATACTGATGTGAATTTTTCAGGGACTAACGCCGTCATTATGTGTCAGTGGAGACATTTAGAAAAACCTATTCAAAGGCGAATTTTTTGAAGCTATTTTCCCAATTCTGATGTGGATAAAAAAAGGGAGAATGTTGCGTTATTTTTAAATGTTTTTCTCATTCTGAAAGGGGTTTTAGGAACCGCTTTCCTTATCTAAATAGGTATTTTTATGGGACTATTGACGCTATTTGAAAACTACAACCCTAATTCTAACAGGGATTTCAGGAAACAGATGTCCTTATCATAATAGGGAATTTTAAGGAATGTTTTTTTCTTTCTCTAATGGAGAGTTTGAACTGTCTAATGGAAAATTATAGGGAATTTTTCTCTTACTCTGAAAGATATTTTAAAAGACTATTACTTCACTAAACAAAGTATTTTTTGGGACTAATATCGAGATTGTATTGAGGATTTTGGGGGGGACTGTGGTTTTCGTCCTAATGAGGATTCAAAGGTTCTGTCGCCGCTATTGTGGAACTGTTGCCATTATTCTAATGACCCTTTTAGCTAAATTTATCCTTATTTATTCCGGTATTTTGATTTTTAGAGGAGCGTAAACTTTTTTACGAAGTTTTCTTCTTCGGGTGGAAATTTTTAAGGATTAAGGTCCAAATTTTAACGAGGATGTTTAGGAACTGTCGCCATTATTCCGAAGGGAAAGTTTATAAAATGTTTCTTTTTCCCTTTTATTCAGCACGGATTGAACATGCACTTAACATATTTTTTATTTAATGCATCATAACATAATTTTATTTTTGAGGTAGACCGTGCGAATCCGAGCGACGCAGCAAGTGTTTTTTGATGAACTCAGTAACTTGTATTCCTCGCAAAAATAGATTCCAGCCAGTGTCAGCTCTGTGACAACCCAAAAAAACAGAGAGAGACATATTTGAATTTTCTATTCTAGATTCATTAATTGTATTGCAGATAAATATGATTTCCTTTTAGGGCAGAATGCTTGTACTTTCCTGTAGGGAAGCGTTATGCAAATCTTTTGTAATTCTAAATATTTTATTGAGGGTTAATATACTACTCAAAGATACAATTTTGACATTACTTTCTCTATTTTGTAAGGTTTTAAAAGTAAGGAAGTATTTTTACCGAAATTATTTGATAGGAATGATTCATCATGGCTATGAGGAGATTGAGAAGAACGACGACATTGATGACGCAGTAGGAACCAAACATGAGCAGTCCCCAGAATCTGGTGTAGCTCTGAATCCCCGTCAGCTCGAAATTGTCCAAGTCGATGAGACCAAAACTCGCCCAAAAGAGAGTTTGGGACGACTCAAACAAACTAAAAAAAATGAATGCGAAAAATAGCTTTATTTTTATTCAAGAAATATTCTTTTATAATCGTCAAAGTATAAAACTAAAAAAAAATATTGCTTCATATTTAGCAATAATACTACATTGTCAGAATTTCTTGAACTAAGAATAAAATGAATTTGTGTCTGATTGTGATTAAAAAGAATAAAAAAATACCGGTAAATAAATATGCAAAAAAAATAGGAAAAAAACGAGCGTTCCTTAATAGTTAGTTCCTACGCAAATTAGTCAATAAAATTCCCGTATTAGTGAATAAGTAACACAGAGTCTATTACAGTAAAACTCCAATTATCTAAATCAATTGAAACCGGAAACCCATTCGGATAACCGAAAATTCGAATGATTGGATGTTTCTGAGAACCGGATCTTTTTTAATCAATTTCTGTATTACGTTGAAAATGACAGAAGAAAACTATTTCCGAAGAGAAAGAGCTTTTATTTAGCCATGTATGGACCATGTACGTATCGTACTGTTAATGAAAGTCATTACTTGCTGAGCATCTCAGTCACAATAAGGTGTTCTATTATAAGCTTCGCGCGTAAAAGGATAATTGCGCGCGTAGCCATAGATATTATTTTTAATTTGCAGGACGTTTTCACCTTCTTTTTTTACTTATCTTCTTTTTTTTCTGAAATTCTAAAAAAAGATTTGGATAATCAGGGATTTGTATGGTTGGAGTTTGAAAAATTGGAGTTCTACTGTACTGGCATTTTGTCCCTTATCGTGTACAAATGAAAAAAAAAAATTCATACATCAGTAGCAATATCATTTTTTTTTAAGAAAGAGAATAATTAGCATCTCAGTATTTACTTAATTCAGCCAAATTGTATTTTAACCAGATATTGTTAGATTTTACCTATTCTAATTTTATTTAAAAAAAATAAGGACATGATATAATTCGAAAAAAAAAAAAAACTTATTCATATGTTTTTTTTAGAATATTGGACTGTATTTGTACAGAACCACCAGGCAAACACCAATAAAATATTGAAATAAATAAATGCATTGTTACTTTTTTTTTCACAAAAAAGTTCACACACAGTTCATTAACTTTATTATTACACATTTAACTTACTTTGAGAACCTTCGCCAAGTTAAGCAAGCCGAATGGTCTAGTTTGCTATCTTGTCCATTTTTCGAAAAGCACACTTGTCGTTCCATATCAGCATAATACCATAATAACTGGTTCATGCCACATGCAAAAGCGAATAGTACCAGAGAATAAACAAAGAAGAACTTGATAATGTCAATCACCATTCGACCCAAGCATATTTGGAGAGGTCCAAGGTAGGGGTTCACGGAAAAAATATACACCAGTTTCAGCGAACTGAAAAATAAAATTCAGTAAAAACTGATTAATACTCTGCATTAACGTATAGTAAAAAAAAAAACCCTCTGAAAATTTCGTTTTCTATCTAGTAGTGAGGTTAGTTGCGCAAGACCGTAAAAGTAAATCTGTAGTCACAACCGCTTTTACTGCACGAGATCAAATTTTCTCCGCAAACCGTTGCGACTAGGGATTTAATTCGTAGTTTTACGATTTTTTACATCCAACCTTTCTACCAAATGTGGCCATAGTGTTTTTTTGTTGAATTTTGCAGTTATTTCTAACACTTAACACGTAAATGTTTTTTTTTTTTTAAATAAAATATAACTGTTTTAAAAATATATTTTCAAAATTGTAACTTGTGAGTCATCTCTACAGCAGTGATTCTCAACGGGTGGTCCGTCTGACAGATTGTCGAAAATTTGATCAATCCTCAGAGTTTCGTTCGTCCCCATAAAAAAAATGCTCCCTCCTCAAAAAAAAAAAAAAAAAAAAGCACCATAATAATGATCCGCAATTAAACATTGTTTTCGCATTGTTCTATGATTTTAACTCCCTGCTTATTACTTTTGCACACTTTTTATAATAATTACTCATCTTATCATTTAAATATTTTTTTGTAAAATTCTTTTATCCCACACACAAAAGTAAAGTTTTATTTATATATTTATTTATTTTTGCAGTCGAGCCTGTGTTTGTCTCAAACCTGCCTATCTCGAAAACTTCCTGGCGTCAAAAGTTTTCATTTCCCCTACATTTTTAGTATAAATTAAATGTTTTCCCTTATGTTTATCTCGATTATATTTTCTGTATCTCAAATTTTGGCGTAATCTTCGAAGCAGTCGATTTTCATGTAATCTTCGAAGCCTGGCGGAACAAGTAGCCCATGGAAAACTATGTACAAGCAAATGTTGTACAATGTTGCTGTATGTACAGCAAATTGTTTAATATTATATTCCCTGAGAAAATTATCGGTAGGTGGTATTGTTGTAAAAATAAGAAAGCTTCGCGAGTTTTGCTTTCAAATAATCGATCTCGGTTATTTTTTGGTGTTCTCTGTGTTTAAGTCATTCTAATATCTAAATTATTTTGGCTGTAAATAAAGTAAATAATCTCAATCTTTTGTACGACAATCACTGAAAGATGATTATCGTCTTTATTGCTATGCATAACCTTATTTTTGATATAAGCATAGAAACTGATAAAACACGTATAATCACAATAAATCGCACAGTAAAATGAGCAGCAATATAAGCGTCCAAAATATATTAACTCTTTGACTTTGCTCTTGTATATTTTTGAAACTTTGTCAAAACACCTCTGTATCTCAAAATCTCTTCAGCTCGAAACTTTCTTGTCCCGTGAAAATCAAGAAATAAAGGGTCGACTGTTTTATGACGTTGCAAAAAAAGGAAAAAAAAATCCAGAGCTGCTCACAAAATACTTTCATCCGTTTTTAACTATCCCTGAGTAAAATTTTTTTTTTCTCTCTCTGCAAGAAAAGAAAAAAGGGAAAAGCCTCACCGGTATGTAGAACAAATTAACATGTTTTTTTTACGGTTCGTAAACACAATATTTTTTTTTACAAAAAAAAAAAAAAAAAAATACGGGTCCGTGATTTTTTTAGAAACTATCTTGCAGGTCCGCGGGTCAAAAACGATTGAGAAACACTGCTCTAAAGCATAGTGTTCCGGAGGTGGCCCATATGTTAAAGTCACTGGAAAAACACTGTCGGCTAACTGGTTTAGCTTCTGCAAGCAAAATACAATGCTAAACTAAAAGGAAATTAATCCCAATAATTGTGGGCTGTCATGGCTTCACTTGTTCTGAAAATAGATATAAAAAATTTAAAGCAGAGCCATGTGCAATGTTAACAAATTAAAACAATCCAGTGGAGCACCGAAAAATACCTTTCTGCGTTAGTTTACAAATTGCTTCCCTTAAGGTGGCCCTCTTGGAAACATGCATATGGTGACAGCTTGTATAACGTAAAATTCCTTATCTGTTCAATTATTAAACTTATAGGGAATTCAAGTAGATGTAATTAAAGAGAAAGAAATAATCTGTAGGAAAACGTATCTCAACTTTAAGTTCTAATTTTAAACAAAAGGAAAGTTAAATATATTCTTACCGGATGCAATTGCATCATCGCCGTTTTGCTGTCATAAAAAAAAAATTAATTCCACTTTTTGTGGGGAAGGGGTTTTTTTAGAAACTATGACGACCTTAGGGCCGCTAACCTTAGAGCATTACGCTCCTATGCTGATTTAAAATACGACAATGATTAAACTGCGGCATAATTTAATATTATAAACATTTTAAATAAAAGAAAACAATTTAAAAAAAATCATAGTAATTTTCGATTAAGGTTAAGAGATATTTTCATTCGAGTGCAGTATGAGTTGCATTGAGCTGAGCAAATAAAAAATATTAATTGTTTGCTTTTAAACAAGTTCCAAGACCACGTTTAAACCAAAAAGTTTAGGCAATAAAATATTTCATGTTTTCTGAAAATTAGTATTTAATTTCTTTGAAATAATCTTAATTCTTATTGTTTTTTAATTCGATTTCATACGGCAGTTTTATTCAACGTGTTTCGTCAAGACAAAAAATATTGAACCAGCGTGCACTTTTCAAAAATATATGCATTAAAAACTATCGTCAATTGTATTAATATTAAATCTCTCTTTTACCAAGTAAAGTCGTACAAAACGTTTCACAAAGCAACAAGATTAAAACACACTTTCTACTGCCTGCAATATAATGCCAAAAATAAAGCAGATTATTCCCTTTTAAACAAAAACGCAATGGAAACAAGAATCGACTCTATGGATACAAATAGTGTTTTCTGCTTACCTGAAAATATTAGCCGTTGCAAAAAGCCCTTCGGCTATAAGGATGGGATCCCAGGCATCCCATTTTTCACGTGGAAGATAAGCCGTTCCTGTGTCCTCGGCTATCTCTTTTTGCACCTTGAAGAAAAATAAGAGAATTAGGAAATATTTTTACATGCATAAAGGATATAATAAATGACGATATCCTTATCAAAGGAAATCTCATCTAAAACATATTTTCTTTTTATTGATTTTCAAAATATCTGAGGCCAAATTGCACAAGCCCTTATTTTTTAATCTCCATTTGGCTTCTTTGATTTTTAAAACGAGTGAAGCAGAAAGTAAAATACTCTTTTAAATTTAAAAAAAAAAAAAAACTATGCTGTTACTTGTTTATACATCGAGCTCTAAACTATAAAATGACTCTTTTCTTGCTAGTAAAATTAAGCTTATTTTCCCTCACAAGGGATTTTTTTTATTTGGCATATTTTACACTAATCTCTTTTTTAGTTTTCCATACTCATAAATATATGTGCATTAAAAAATGCTAACATTTACATAATGTATAACACCATGCATATTATGTAACCAACATGCTACTGAGAGAATTTTGAAAATGTATTTTTTAAAATACATTTTCAAACATGCTTTGAGCCACCCTATTCTGTAGTACGTATACCATAAAAATTCCTAATGTACTTAGTCAAATACTTTAGAAAACACAAAAAAAAAAAGTACTCACGAATTAGCTCGTACACGAAGAGAAAGAAAAATATGATAAAACGTTTGGTTTGTTAATCAAATGTAATTGATATTGACCAATATTCAAAACTTTAACAGAGAAGCAACATTTCGTCCTCATTTGAAATTAATCTAAAGTTTGACGAATGTATTGTACATTTATCCACCTAACAGTTTTCTCCTGCTTCTTTTTTTGAACCCCATTAAGGTATGTAATGGAATAGCAATACATATCAAGTTTTCAACAACAAACCTCTAAAGAAAGAAGTGTGAAGTAAGCCTCAGCTAGAATACTTACCTGAAAATATGCGATGATTCTGAGAGCTACAGTAGCAACATAAAGTGAATTGGTGATGAAATCTATTATATTCCACATGTCGTTAACGTACTGCAAGGGACCGCTATCCCAAAGTTGTTTGATTTCACTCCAAATAAGGCCTATCGTTAAAATTTTCAGCATGTTAAAACAATTCACAGCAGAAAAAAAGAACTAAGTTACGATGCCTTACGGCAAGATAAAAGTGAAGTTTTAGAAGTAGGAAATAATATTAACAAAACAAAGAAGAAATTACATAAATAGGAGAATGTGAGACAAGCTGAAATAGCTGGGTAAAGTGAAATGGTGATATATTTACTCTGCTTTTAGCGTCACCCATCTGGTAATATTTTATTTATATATTAGCACGTGTAATCTATTCCAGTCAGGAAAAAAATACTACAGATTAAAACATATGATAGTACAGGCCATTTTCAAAAATTGATACTCATATTGTAATAATTTGTTGCGAAATCAAAAATTATTTTGGTTATAATAAAATAATAAAGTTTTTGTTAATTAATATTTTAAATATTAAATCAGGCCTTCTAATACTCTGTGAAATATTGAATTAGTAAATATTAAGCATATTTAACGAATAAATACCTTTGTGCTGAAAATTCAAAAAGTCAGTAATCCAACGTTATAAAGCACAAAAATTGCAAAATATTGCAGACGCGTGTTTCGGTGTTACAAGGAACACCTTTTTCAATGCAAAGAAGTGTGAGCTTCTGGATGAAAAGTAACCTTTTCTCGGATGACTTTTCAACCAGAAGCTCACACTTCTTTGCATTGAAAAAGGTGTTCCTTGTAACACCGAAACACGTGTCTGCAATATTTTGCAATTTTTGTGCTTTATAACGTTGGATTACTGACTTTTTGAATTAAGCATATTTGTATTTTTAATATTTTCTACAATCAATCAAGTACTTGCTGGGCAAAGTGGATGGGGCAAAGTGAAAAAGTTTATTTCATTTACTCGCTCAATCATTTACTAAATCACTTACATATTCATTTATTAATTCATATTTTTGTATTTCTCCGTTTAGCAATTTACTTACTTATTCATTCATTTGCTTATTTTCTTATTAATTCACTCTTTTACTTGTTCATTTATTTTTCTTCATACATTAATCAATCCAATAATTTAATTTTCAGTTTATTGTTTCAATATCTTTTCATTTATTCAATGAACCTTTTATTTACGGATTCATTTGATCATAAATATTTTCTATAATTGAATAAAAAATATTTCATTAGAAAATTATTTCATTTTTTTCACTTTGCCCTATGAAAAAAAAAAAAGATGTGAAAATTTTCCACTTTTTGTTTTTTTGATAGCGAAAATTTACTGCCAAATTTTTTTTTCAAAATATTTCAATGCAAGTTTTAATGAAAAATAGAATGTTCTTTCTTTATGTACTGTAATTTTTAAAATAAATTTCCAATTTGTTCATTTTGAAAAAGGTCAGTCATCTTAACTATTTCACTTTGCCCCACATTCCCCTACTTTTTGAATATGATAGCGCTATTCTCATAAGTAAAACGTATTCGAAAATTTTCAATTCAAATTATGTTTTTCGCAATCACGAGTTGCGACAGGATCCTACTCATTGGAGAAATATCTAGAAATGGCTCCTGTCCCACCGAGCCTGCCCCTCCCCTTGGGCGGTTACGTGTGTACAGTTGTGTATGTGTAGGCTTGTGTGTGTGCTGGACCTGTGTGCATGCAGGTTGGCGTGTTTGTGTGTAATGGCGCGTGTGTGTATGTATGTGTATGAGCGTGTGTGTGTCTAGGACATGGACGCCACCGACCAGGAGCAGCGGCTACCGGGAGGAGTTGCGTCTGCAGTGGAAATTGAAAAAGGCAGGGACATCAAAGACGGTCAAACGAAAACAATTAGCAATTGTGATTGCTCAAAATGTAACATAATATTAAGAATATAACTATACAAATTCTTAAATTTAATTGGATACGATGTGCTCGACTTTAGAAGCGATCAGGTGTGCAAACGCTTACTGAAACATACAGGAGTTTGTTGCCAGTCTTCTACCTTAAACCTTCACCGTTCGCGCAGAAACGATTGCTATAGGAAGTCCTAACTTTTGCTTGACTTAGTGCAGGCTTTTAGACTCCAAAATGGAGCATGCACAGCAATTCATGGAAGTGAGAATTGGTGAGTAGGGTAGTGACTCTACCGATGGTTTCATGTTGGAAAAATACGCCTTGCACCATTTTTGTGTCTTTTTAATCTTGGGGAGTGGTGTGGAGTTTTATTGACACGACTAGTTTACATTGCGGGCGTGCGTTTTAGCCTGCAGAAGTACAACCGCTCCTAGAAGGGCCTGCTGCTACATTTTTTGAATCACTCTCATTCACACGACCGGAAGTGCTTCCGCATGCGCAAATTCCATCGCAAACTACGACCAACTTTTCATGTGGAGATGTTCAACAATCGCCGAGGTGCATGGCGCGTCTACAGACAAGACCCTATTGTCCGGGAAGAAATAATATTGTTGAACGTTAAAGAGCTTAGAGTGGTAATTAGTAAATGGAGGGAGCCAAATCCAATCATTGGCTTAGCAAAAGCTAAGGCAAAAACCCCAAGTCATGTTACTCGACAACGACGACTGGACACGTTTTGTGTGAGACTAGCGAAATAAACCCGATTTCTCCCAATGCTTAGCATTAAAATATATCACGTGACTTGGGGCCTCTCTTTCACAAGTGAAAGTCTTCACTCCTTCCATTTTGTCTTGTCTCAAATGTAAAGAGCTTCTTATCCGGGAAAGGACCCAGCGCTGATTTGCGGCCTGTATCCATAGTTTTCGCCATCTTTGGAGCCACGCAACTCATTTTTTTTTTCACTGAGAGACTAAACTTTTTGGAACATGAAAAGCCCAAACTCTGTTTTTACCATTCGTCATCGTTACTAAGCTCTTTGAAGCTACACATGAGACACTGTTTGCATATTAAGCAAACGAACAATTTCACACTTACTCATTTTCTCTGCAGCCACAACTCTAAAATAACAGACATTTTGCTTGACATTGCAAAAGAGTCTTTATTTGTAATCTAACCAGATTACAAAGTTACTTATCACTAACTAGAACAAGTTGTAAACTATGAGTTTTTTGAAGTATTTTATAGTTAAAGTGGCACAAAAAAAGAAATGAACAAAAAAATTAAAAATAAGTTAGTTCACTTGTGTTCTAGGAAGAAATTGCTTTGTGCGTTTTTTTTTTTTTTTTGGCCGCACCCTATACTGGAAAGAAAAAACTTTATTAGGGACCTCAGCCAGTAATGGAGTACCGGAGCATAAAAACGTTAAATAAGTTATCAGCGATCTAATGAGCCGAATTTCTATTATTATTGGATAGGCGACGAATGGTAAGGGGTCGTTCGCAAACTGGCAAAACTTCCCTGCTATTGTTGCAGATTGATTCTTGATAAGAACGGATTATTTACGAACGATCCCTCAGATTCGTCGTCATGCCAAGAATTATAAAAATTCGGATAATTAGATTGCAGATAACTTTTTAGATTTTAAAGATATCAAGGTGGATTTTTTAATGATATGTAGGACATATCTGGGCTTCCGATTATGTAGGTCACAAATTGCTATATTTCGCGCATTCGCAGTGAAAAAATAATTGCTTAAACGTTCATATTTCATTAAATATTTTACTTTTAAACTTTGTTATTATGTTTCTCTAATATTCTGTCAAATATTCTGAAAGATTAGTAACGCTTGACGGAAAACTCTGCGTCATATAAGCCGAAAACCTTTAAAAAAAATTGCATTTTTGAAATTGCATTTTTGAAAGAAATGCTTATATCTCTGTGAGAATATGAAATACTTTCACGAAAATATAAAAAAAAAATCTATATAGGTTTTTAATGTATTTCTGAAATTTATAGCTTATTCCCAGCTATTTACAATAAAAAATTATCAAAAACCTTTTTTTCTTTCCTTAATTTGTTGTTCGTCCGCTAAATGAAAAGTAGACTTAACTGTTGTTGGAAAATGGTGGCTGGAGGTTTTTATATGAAAAAAATACAGACCAGTTGGTCTTTTATTTCTCGAGAAATTCGTAAAAATGTGAATTTTTGAAAGTGTCCCAATACTTTTGTTCATATAGTGTATGTACGGGAGAAACAATTGGTTATTATAATATTTTGGTTGATATTTGAGAACGAAAACCTCTTTTAATACAATGTTTCTTCACTTCAGGGCTGCCAACCCGGGGGGGGGGGAGTCATGGCGCATAGTGCGCCATTGGAATTTTAAAGGGAGTGTTTTGAGGGGTATTTTTCACTTTTATGGGGGGGGCTCTGACTTTTGGGGGGTCTTTGCGATATTAAGGGGGCTGCGCCCTTGCTTTTAGGAGGGCACTCTTGCTTACTTCGTGCATATTAGTTTTTCAAGAAAAAGAAACAAAATAGTAAGAATCACAAAAATGAAATTTACATATACTTTTTCTATAAAGAGAGAGAGAGAGAGATGTATACTTCACAGGCAAAACCAAAGGATATTTTTTTTTTCAAAAATACTGTAACTTGCGCTGGAGTTGTATATACAAGTTAATACTAAAAATCTCGATACAGCAGTCCCATAATGCCGTAACGACCGCTTTGGGGTTTTCCTGTTCCAGAAACTTTTATCAACACTTTTTTTTGTATAGCATTCATTCATTCGAATGAAATGAAGTCAAACAAATTATAAGGATAAAATGTTTGTGACCTAAATGAGCAAACTTATGTGCAAATGAGCTGAAAACAGGAAAAAGAAAGAACGATATTAAATTTTAGAACGAAAAAAAGTAATTCCAAGCGTACACCCCCTATGTTCCATATTAATTATGTTCTGAATTTCATGAAAATTAACCAAACGATTATGGAACTACCCAAATTTTTTATCTACACATATCTACACATACACACTGAATGTTTTATGTTTCATTATTAGTAAACAAGACAAAGAAAGGTGAACAAAATACAACTAATCAACCTACAGTAATACAAAAGGAATAAGAAACATACCCATTACCCATGTTAGAATTATCAATTCGACAACGCTAGGCGGTGCTCCTCGCTTTGTTGTTACGTCACTATGCAAACGATGCCTCATTTCTTCAGTACCGAACCATTCTACAACCACAGTTTCAATTCGTTGGGACGCCAAAATCAGTAAAACTAATTCATAAGAAAAATATAGGAATTAGAATTAAATTTCTTTTTTGAAAAAGTACCAAAAAATATTTTAGTAATTTTAGTTAGTTTCATAATGTTTCTAAATAACTGTGTAAAAAAACAACCGTATGTGGCAGTGAGAAGCAAAGGGATGTTAGTAGTCTTTTCAAAGTTTTGAGAAAAAATCAATTGAAGTTCCTAGATAGGCTTTATTTACAATTATTTTCTTAATCCTCTTGTGTAGCAGCACCTACCAGTAGTTCTCTCTCTTACCCTCTAACAGATGAGAGCTTCTCATATCATTTGTGTACAGGTTATCTCGAAAATTTTAATTTTGGTCCTTACATCCTTTTGCTTCTCACGGTCTCCTGCTGACAATTATTAAAACTATTAAGGACCCGGAAATAAATCATTTTCAGAGTAAGAGCGCCGCAAACAGATAGTCTAATCTTTGAGCATAGAGTGCAGAACAAAGATTTTTTAAAGCTTTAATTCATTTTGAAGAGATATTCTTTAAAAATATTTATTCAAAATCTCCATTGATGCCTGATTTTTCGGTCAAATCCCTTGTTTTTTACAGCAATTTATTGATTTTCGGTCAGTTGACGAATTTCTGTTAAGAGTTTGTTCAACGTATATTAGATGTTAAGTAATACATTTATATAATATTTGACAAAACTTATTTTTTATTAAATTCATTTTTTATTTATTCAAGCATGAAGAAGAATTTTTCTCAGCATTGAATCAGTAGATTACTATTGAAGTAGTTCGGTTGAATGGATTACGGAATAAAAATTGATTTTTATTAAAAAAATAGAAAAAAAAATAATACAGCAGCTCCTTTTAATACTTTCAGTATAACTCAGTACCTAGATACAGTATCCTAGATACAAAATCCATGTTCATGTTTAATTTTTAAAACAACAGCCATAAGGAGTATTCTGGGTCTATTATAAACACTAAATGGGTTTCCGAAAACAAAAAACTTGTTGTAATGTCAAATTCACTAATACATATAGCTTCACAGGATTGAATAGGTTTAACAAAGGTCCTATTAATTTATTTTTCCAGAAGAAAATTGAAACTTTGTTTATATATATATATACAGGGTCCCGAATTCATGGTACAAACTTTAATGGTAGGTACAGGACATTGTAACAAGGATTTATTGTATAGGAATGTATAGTCGCAAGTGACGCGGTAAGGCGTAAACAGGGGAAATAAAAGGAAAGAAAAATGGAGTGATCGCATTACATGTACGGCCGTGCAAATGGTAACGCCAGAGCTGCGTTACGAATGTATCGCGCGGAGTATCCTAATCGACGAATGCCGGATCATAGAATTTTTCAACGGTTACATCGTCAACTTTGTGAAACAGGTGCGTTCGACGTCAACAGACATGACGCTGGTCAATTAAGAGCTGTACGCATTCCAAGGCTGGAAGAAAGCATCTTGAACATTGTGGCTGATAGACCCGAGTCAAGCACAAGAACTGTTGCGCGTGACGTAGGTGTGAGTCATCAGACTGTATGCAGAGTGTTAAAGGAAAATCGCTTACACCCCTTCCATTTTCAGAAAGTACAAGCATTGAATCCGGCAGATTATCCTCTTCGCGTGAACTTCTGCCAGTGGGTGTTGCAGCAATGTGCGTTGCAGCCGGATTTCGTAGGTCATGTGCTATTTACAGATGAAGCGACATTTTCACGTGAGAGTGTCTTTAATGCGCACAATTCCCATGTGTGGGCAACCGATAATCCACATGCAACGCGTTCACATGCGTTTCAACAACGTTTCAGTATTAATGTGTGGGCTGGTATTGTGAACGACTCTTTGATTGGCCCATACTTACTACCCACGCGACTCAGTGGCGGAAGCTATCTTATTTTTCTGCAAGAAGTGTTACCACAACTGCTGCATGATGTTCCGATCGCCATTCGTAACCGCATGTGATTTCAGCAAGATGGGGCGCCAGCACACTTCAGCATTAATGTACGGAATTACATGAATGCCACGTTTGGTGCTAGATGGATTGGGTGTGGTGGACCAGTCCCTTGGCCACCCCGATCTCCCGATTTCTCGAGCCTCGATTACTTTTTATGGGGGCATCTAAAGAGTCTTGTTTATGAGACCCCAGTTGACTCAGATGAGGATCTCGTCGCTCGCATATCTGTAGCTGCTGCAGGTGTGCGTGAAATACCAGGCATCTTTGAACGTGTACGCCAATCGCTGCACCGACGCTGTCAAGCATGTATCGCTAATGGTGGACGCAATTTTGAACACTTACTGTAAACATCACACTTGCCAACAACGATTTCAATAAAATCTTTGTTTTTCCTTTCGGCCGTTATTTCCCCTGTTTACGCCTAACCACGTCACTTGCAACTATACATTCCTATGCAATAAATCCTTGTTACAATGTCCTGTACCTACCATTAAAGTTTGTACCATGAATTCGGGACCACCCTGTGTATATATATATATATATATATATATATATATATATATATTTAAGGCACTGATTCCGATAGTTGAGGTCTAATTTTTCGTAATTTTTCCGTTTTCGAGACATATGCCACTGAAATATTGCATATAATGGTATATTGCAATGGCGTAAATTTCGGTAGTTAGCTATGTAACACTAATGAGACTTTCTGGTAGTCATTAGTCAATCTCAATTGCCACATTTGCTTTAAATTACTAAATTAATTTCGGTGTTCATGAATGAATAATCCTAATGTAATTCAGATACTTAAAAGATGCATGATATTTTTTTCGGATCTAGTCCAAAACACCGAACTAACGCCATTGAAATATACTATTATATGCTATATTTCAATAGCGTATAACTCAAAAACTGCGAACATTTTGACTTCCACCATTTGATTCAGCTGTCATGATTTACATAAAAACCATGTTTCATTCTTTTTTTTTTCGGAAAAAAAAAAACAAGTTCGTACCGTCCCAGCGTATGTTTTCACTCTATGGCAATTTTATAAGTTTCAACGGTAATTTTACTTACCATTTTGCTTAGACTGCTATCCACATATTCGAGCTTATCTCTTAGTATAATCGTTAGTACTTATCGTACCCATGCTCCACTTGCTCTGCAGAATGGTTTACAGTAATTTCATAGGCAAGCGTTCCATCACTGACAATTTAACTAGTGTTTGGTTGTGTGGATTTGAGATAAATGATAGATATTTCGACTGAGATTCGCCCATTGTTGTTTACATATACATAAAACATTTCTTTGATTACGTAAAACAACTCAGATACTGCGATGATTAATTACGAAAGATGTTATAGCGACCAAAGCCGGAACGCATATTGAAAGTTACCAATTTCTCCCCAAGCATTGAGATTTCAATGAGGTATGTTGCAAAATTACACATTTTTATCACAATTTCTGTTGGATAAAACCGCTCAAAACAACTTTCTATACTCAGTCAGATTCATTAACATGTATTTTAAAAAATATTACTCTCAAATTGGAAAATACTTACACAAAAATGTAACGTATGATGCAGAATGGCATATGAATTTGATGAAAGGTTTTCTTAGAGTACTTCCTAGGTATGATTTGGGGGCTATGATATAGGCTGTGCAGAAGATTGGAAACATGAGACCTATCCTTGTGATTTCTGCCATTTGGAGCAAAATATTCTTCCTTCGGAAACCTGGTAAACCTTCATACCATATGGAAGCAAGAAGTTGCTGGACGTTCGGATGAGCACAGAACTATAGAAAAGAATGATACGTTGAATAATGACAAATATAACATAAAACTAACATATTTATCTATCCAAATAAATAGTTACTTACGTAGTTTTTTTTTCTTCAAGAAATTAAAACTTCGTGTAAAATATTATTGTGTGTAATTATTTTTAACACTTATCATTTAATTAAAAAAAAAGTCGTCCAAAGCAAGTAAATAAGTTGCTAATAAACTAAAGTTTTTCGAGTGATTTTGAGAGTCTGCTTAGTGGTCATATTATCTATTATAAAAATTTACACTTTTAGAAAAATAAATATTAAATAATGATACCTCAACCAGTTTAATCAACGTAACTGATGAAATATTCTCAAAACATTTTTAAAATCACCTTAATTATCATTGATGTTCTTAAACTAATATGTCTATCTGTAGAGAGCTTTAGAACTATCTCCCAAATCAAGCTATTACATTAATTTAAAAATATTCACATTATGCGTTTAACCATATTATTTTTTTTTTTTAAGAATTAAATGTGAGTGTGTGTTTTAAAAGTTAATATATGAAACTATTTTTTATGAGTTCTCAAACATGACCTCATTTTTTAAGACTTTGCTTCTTATATTATATAAGTTCATAAAAAATTCTTATTTCGATTAACAGTTGTTTCCCCTAAATTAGCAAAAAAAAATCTGTACTAAGACGATAATTTCTCTCTAGTTAACTTTAATTTCATTTAGAAATATGCATTTGATATTTTTGTTAAAAAACGATTATATGAATAAAACATCCTGAATAACCTAGTGGTGTGATGTAGCATCGTTATGAGCTTATGCAGAACTATTTAAAAGTAATTGGTAAAAGGGTAAGTATTTACAAAGAATATAATTGATTAACTTAATTTACACGCATGCTTTACAACAATCTTGTTCATTTAGGAAATTATGTTTTGAAACAAGCAAGTACAAAACTTTAAGATTGTTTTACTTTAGTTTTTTTTTAAACTAAAATTAATCAATCAAGACCCGTATAAAGTATTTACGACAAAAAAAAACTAGATAACCGATTCCTAAGCACAGAGTTTTGGTTGATGCAATATAAAAACATGTTTTTTAGCTTGTGAGATTTGAAAACTAGAGTGATGGTAAAATCAAGTTTTCTGTCAACAAACCAAAAAGATGGTTCTGTCAAAATTCAAGAAAGTGTATTGTGCAAAAATTCTCATCTAAATATAGGCTATTTTCAGAGGGAAAATGTACGCAACTGTTGAATGTTGATACGTATTAAATCATCGTGGCTAAATAAGTTAACAAAAAGAGTTAACTTCAGTATCTTTAGACAACATATTTACATTGCAATGTAATAAGGTATTATTGTGAATATATAAAATGCAGATTTTTTTGTTCATTAAAGAGGCACAAATTTTCACTACCAATTTCATAATGATCCTGTAAAATTGAAATAATGTATGAATGCCAAATTTTGTTTTATGCGCAATTGTTCTTACACTTGAAAAAAAAAAAAAAAACTAAAAAAATGTTTCTATATATGATATATCTTCAGAAACATGCCTAGAAATGTGTTCTTTTAGACAGCAGAAAAAATATTTTTGCAACCTAATTAATTTATTTAACTTACCTGAACTAATTTTCTTTGCCGTAGTTATTAAAAAAAACTTATTTGCTTACCTTGAGTGTGGATTCAGTACTCAAAATAAGGCAATAACATGAATTAAATTATTGGCTTTTGTGCGTACAAGCCCTTAAGTAATGAACTGGTTCTTTTTCTTTTTTTTATACTAAAGCTTGAATTAAACATTTCAAAATCACTTACAGTAGCAACAGAATTCCCCCTACTTTAATTTTGCAACAAAGAGAAAATCTTTGCCACAAGACGATATCTTTTGATTTATAGAACTTGCGAAATAAATTATGAAATAAATATGCAGTGCCAGCAAACAAGCTAGTGGAGGCAAAGCTGAAATTTTGATTTCCATACCATAAATCGTTTACAACTTAATAAACTGCAACTCTTGTTCGACTATGAATGCTTTAATACACTTAAGAGAAAAGTATTATTTTACTTTGTTTTAGTTATTAAATATACCGTGATTAAAATAAATAAATAAATAAAACCTTCCATTAAAACAATGAAAGTGATATTTCAACATGAGAGTTTTGGTTTGCGCGGCATAACTGAATGTAAAATTACATCAGTCCTTTATCCAATAGGCGATATACTGTCACACCAGTAATCATTTAAGTCCTTGAATAACTTTGGTTAGTGTTTTAATATTGAAACTCGAAAAAGTCGATGTTTATTGGAAGTTATTACGCAATTTTGATTAAATTTAAAGTTTCTTTAATTTGTAAGTTTCAGATTTAAACTTAACAGTGCAAAAGCGCTAAAATGCACGTTTTTTTTTTTTTTTTTTCAGTTTCAATTTTCATGAATTACATAAGTAATATTTTTTCAATAGTTTTGAAACTGAAATTTATGACAATTACTTAGAAAATTGCCGTTTTAATATTTAAAAGTCAAATATTTAAACTGTATCAGAAAACATCGATGAAATAAAAAATATTATAAAATACTACAAGAAGAATTGCTGAAAGGCGTAAAACCAAGCACTAAGAACAAACTAACAGATTAAGTTTAATGCTGGGTTAGTTCGTGCCATGCAAACACCATACATGATAATAGTAATAGCGCATTGTTAATGCAGATGGATTGACTTCTTGTCTCAAAAGTTGTCCGATTTACCAAGATTACTCAGTACAGTACACAAGCATCTTACAGACTTTGAAGCGTTAATCTCTCTCGAAACCTTGGTTTTAAACCACATTTCCAAGTAAATATATGCAAATGTAAGAAATGTTTGAACTCTAATTGCACTACTGCTTTGAACATATTTCTCTTTAAAACATTTTTATATCTCACTGACGCCGTAACATATCTATGTCTCACAGACGCCATACTATATCTTTGTCTCACTGACACCATAACAGAGTATTTTTTTCTTATATGGTGCCAAGTTGGTACGAGCATAGTTACAGAACAAGACGATATATTTGTGTTGGTGTCAGGTGTGCAAATTATTATTTGGGAACATTTCAAAGAAACAAATCTAGTGAACTAAGATTTATCGGAAACTCTACATATTTTAAAAGGTAGGTTTTTTTTCTTTGCAAAAAATGGTTCACACAATAAACCACGCATAAACATCGTTAAAAAGGCATTTCCATGCTATATACAGAGCAGAGTTATGAACATGAAATTGACCTACTTTTTTCTGTTTGTATTTGATAGCTAGCTTGAGCCTGCTGAGGTGCATTCTATCTCCATGCTCAAAGGCTGGACCAGTAGGATCATAGTTGAGCATTGCTTCAAGTTCATATGAACTGCGTGTGTGGTCCAGAAGTGCAGTGGCAAAGTTCTGACATTGACGTCGAAGCTCCTACAAGGAAATAGCATCAGAGACACTCACCTTTTTATGCCGGGGAGAGCCAATTTTTACAAAAAATATACTCACTGCAGACCAATTAGATGAATCTGCTGACTTAAATTTACATACAATTTCAATTTTACAAGATTTTGCTCACACCAAAATTAAATTACCATTTTCGAACTTGCGTGGTGAAATTGACTGTATGTAATGTGAAGAAAACTCTTTCTGATATTTGTATCAAAAATAGACTGCAGTAAAATGCATTTAGTAAAATTGTGTGTTGAGTTAGTATTACACTCTAATTCAAAAATTACTAAATAAAAAAAACCGCCTTCAAAAAATACCATTAACGAAAAAGCAAAAAATAACTGATTACACTTACATTCTATTTCCTACCCAAACATAGAAATTAAATTTATTTTACAATTCCAGTTGAAAAATCAACTAAACTAAACACCGAATTATAAAATAAACATTGATTTAAATTAATATACGATGAATTTATTTTAAATACCAAACTAATTATATACGATCTCTTAATTTTTAATAACCTTTTGAAGTCGGGGCCTCCTACAAACAACTACATAACGTAACTGACAACCCACCGAATCCTGAATCAAACACTAATTTAACTATACGGGAAATTAGTCTTTAAAACTAAACCTACTGAGTTACGTTAGGTAGTAGTTTATAGGAGGCCCCGACTTCGAAAGGTTATTAAAAATAAAGAGATCGTATATAATTAGTTAGGTATTTAAAATAATTCATCGTATAATAATTTAAATCAGTGTCTATTTTATAATTCGGTGTTTAGTTTAGTTGATTTTTCTACCGGAATTGTAAAATAAATTTCATTTCTATGTTTGGGTAGGAAATAGAATGTAAGTGTAATCAGTTATTTTTTGCTTTTTAGTTAATGGTATTTTTTGAAGGCGTTTTTTTTTAATTTAAAAGTAATTAATTTTTTGCTTTTTAGTGGTGTAAATAACACGGCGAGCGTCTCGGAGACTTCAACGACTGTGAAGAAAGGCTTTTCCAAATGCGTAACTATGTACAAAAAAAATGTTCTTCATCATCAGTTCAACTTTATCAAAGTTTGCTTTCCGAAAGCAAATGCACGAGTCACTAAAAAAAAAACGAAATCGCTTTAAGTTTAAATTTGTAAAATTGTAAGTTTTAGAATTGTAATATTGTAAATTGTAATTTATATTTCGCAATACGCATCATGTAACTCGTGATAAAAGTCACATGTTTCTTCACATGGCCCCACTATAGATGAAGTTTGAAAATTCCACTAGAATGAATTTTATGTTTGCTTCAAAGAATCCTTAATTAAAAATTTTCATTATCATTACTCTTAATAATATATTTTTCAGTACTTTCTTTAACTATAGGTAAAGAAAGTATATACCTTTGTTTTATGGCCTTTGTTTATCAATGGGTTTTATATTTAATCGTTTGTGAGGGAAATTGCACGAAATTTATTGTTTTACCCTTAACTTTTCCCTAAAGAACAAATAGGGTAAATCAAGGATTTGGAATCTAAGTTATACCACCCCTAAACAGAACCGCCACTAAAAAAAAAAAAAAAAAAAGCATAGAAACCGGTTCACTAAGTGAGACGATATACAAAGTTAATAAAGTACAAATCGAGTTAAATGTGAGTGTGATATTTGGAGAGTTCCCTCAATTTCATCAAACCTGAATTTGATTAACATTAGACTGCCGAGGAAGTATACCGTTTCAAAGAAAAAAAGAATTTTCCTTATCGGTACAGGCAGGGGCGTGCACAGAAATTTTTGAGCCTATCACAAATGACTTTTCCGGACCCCTCTCCATATTGTTTACCCCTATATTTCACCCTTAGTTATAAAAATATTGGGCCCCCTTCAGGCTCGGGCCCGGGCACACAGGTGTCCCCCCTCCCTGTGCACGCCCCTGGGTGCAGGTGTCTTCGAGTATTTATGGAACATTGTACAAAGAAAAAACAAATCCGAGTTCAGAACCTCCTCCTTTTTTTAAAACCTGCTAATTAATGTAACCCTAATTTCAAATTGAACTAGCGTCATCGTGAAATAGTAAATCTAGAATATTGGTCAAACTTCAGAAATCATACAGAGTTATAATGTATATTATGAAATAATATAAATAAAATCGTGGGGAGGGGTGTTCTGTATTCAATTACCCCTCAACTGAACACTAAATATATTTTAAAACTGGAATATTAAATAAAGAACTTTATATTTTAGTGCCTAAATAAAGTTATTTATTAGTAAATAAAATATTAAGGTAATTGATTCAACTATTAAAGTAGCAAAATATATTTAATTTACTGCTTTGCTACAAATAATAAATACATTAGTAACACCGAAAATAAAAAAATAACAGGCGGCGCAGCGTTGCGAAAATCAATCATCCATGTGCCGCGAAAAGTAAAGATCGTTCAAGAGAATGCCAAAACATCTGTGAAAATACACCGATCACAGCAACACCACATGACGGTGACGTATGAAATTTAAAGTTTCTTGGATTTCTCCGAGACCCCTTATCAGATCCATACCAAATTACAATGGGACTATCTGGGAAATATACCCTTCTAAACAAAAACAAAAACAAAAAAAAAATTCAACTCAGTCCTGTAGTGTTGGAATAATTCGAAAACACACATAAAAAGCCGCAATACGAAATCATAACCTCCTTTTTTGAAGTCGGTTAAAAATTGGATTTGATTGCTAGTTTGTATTTCTAAGCAGCCATTTTCAATTACAGGAAATTTCTTTTATTCTGTGAAGTAAGGCATTAAATATTAATCGTTGATATTGCAATGGAGGACTTACGAGAATATATTATAATGTAAAAAATATTTTTTACAGATGATAACTTTTCAAGTCACCTAATTAAAATGAATATAATGATTTGCTCGGAAGAATTTATATTGATTAAAACAATATTTGGTTCTTAATTATTTACATCAAATCATCAACAACAAATCAAGTCACTTCAACTACGAACATTGAATTTCGTACAAGCAATTCTAAAGTTTGTTGTTTTACTTTTCTTGACCGATCGAACCAAACAAATGTTTTTACGGATCAATTTATATATATATTCATCTGCATTATATTTCGCTATTTTTTAATGATTCCTTGATTTAACACTGCTCGTTTTATTATCATTATTATAGTTCTATTTATTATGGATAAAAAATCCGAGCTTGTTACATTAGATAAAAATATCAAATTAAATTATGATAAAAAATCGGTGCTTATTGTTGTTTTCTTTTTATTTTCCCCTTTTTTTTTCTAAAGATATTAATTATTAAACTTATCTCATATGCCATTCTAAGTACATGCAGTTTTAAAAAGTTTCCTAAAATGAAAGGCATAATTATTTACTTTAATACTTGAATGCATTGAATCTTATTGCGCAACCGAAGACTACACTATAATAATTTACTTAATGGAAAAGACAGATATGACAGATATGTCCTTATGGACGTTAATGCTCCTGTAATAAATGAACTAATGGTCACTGAGAGCATACTAGAACAATAAAATACGAGAAAAAATAGCCAAAATGCTAAACAAGAAAGCAGAACGGAAAGACAAAAACCGAAATAAATGGGATACTAGAGTTTTATATCAAATGGAAGTACTCCCGATACTTTGTTCGCTGATGGCTTTTAGTGCTTTTACTGCTGTTTCTGTCATTCAGTTTCCCATTATGAGGCCTCTCTTTGTTTCTTACAACATTCTTTAATTGGAGAGATACAATAAACTCAGTTTTAAAAGTGTTAAAGAATTACTACGTACACGTTTATTCCGTGGGAAAGCTTTTTATTTATACGTTTAATATCTCCGAACTCAGCGACTTACGGTTTTCTGAGAATTGTCTTCCGAAATCAATCTGCCATTTGACCGTTTATGTTAGACACCAGCCATTATAGGAAATAGTATTTAAAAAAAAAAAAAAACATTCTGAAGATAACGCTAAAAGTAAATGTTTTCAAGAAATATCGAGGGATTAAAAGGAAATATGACAAACCCCTTTTCGAGATTGATGTGAAATAATGAAACTAAACAGGCCAAATATGCGGATCACTCTGCACATATTAACAATCTAATTGGTTAACTCTTTTCTTTTTTTTCTATTTTAAGGTTGAAACAAGTTATTACTTTCTTTGCTAACATCAAATATAGCTTTTATTTTCGGTTTTGTAAACAACAGTTACTTAAAGAAATTGTTGGCAAACTCATCGACGGCATGTTTCAAGTTCTTTCATGATACAGGGAAGGCCATCCAGTAATCGTAGTTTTGTTTAGCGATTAAATTTTACAGCAATTCTTAAACGAATTGGCAGTAATAACTTCATTTTTTTTTCATTTTAAAAAAAGGAGAATGCTAAAAAATACTTTGTTTGTTCACTAGTTTAGGTTCTTATTTCAAGGGGTTGGTGCACTTATTTTCATTTCACCCCCCCCGCCCCCCCCCCCCCCCCAAAAAACACGACGGAGAACCGTAAAATGACTCCCAATTGTTTTGAAAATATTTACAAATATATATGTATTTTATTTTAATGTCATGTACCAATTACTAGTTTAAAAAAAAATGAAGCTGCACCGAAGTATTCCTTCAATGATCCGTCTACCCTAAATGTGTTCAACGTGAAAACATTCTAACAGTTGTTTTCTACTACACCAAATCTTAATCCTTATAGGATAGAATATGGATCTTGAACCTACTGCAAAATATTTTCAAAGACCATATCTTCGTAGTGTTTTATGCAACTTCTGATGACTTTCTTAATTCTGAAGTACTAGAACCCGAAATGTTTTTACTTATTTTTTCATACATGGAGCTTGATATGTATCTTCCAGATTATTGGCGAAAATAGGCACGGTAATTTAGATTCTTTGAAATCGCATAAGCTTCACTAAAGAGGTGTCTGGAATCATATTTAGATCCAGGCGATCGTTTTACTTACGAATGAGAAAGAATGGTGTCAGAAGCTTTTTTTTGGTTTTTTTTAACCTCGCACTTTTATTACCGACTGTAACTGACAACCACTCTTAAAGCTTTTCAGCACAACAAAAGCCATTGGATATTAACATTCTTAATTACATGGTGCGACGTTTTGCTCAAAAAAGAAAAAAATATATATATTTTAAAAAATTGCTGTACCCAATGTAAAGAGCTTAACCGAATAAATATTTTTTATACTTAAATTTTGTCAAGACTACACTATTGAATACAGTAGTAACAAAAAAAAAATGTGAAAGTATTTTCAATTTCTTTCGTCTGTATTTCATAGAGTTTAAATTCAACTAGCGCTACTACAAACTTCAAATGCCCTTTAGGCTACCACCAAATTTTTAAGGATTTAGTTTTTCATGATATCAACCAGTTTTTTCTACGTGGAAACATTAGAAAACAATCTGAATTCAATTTTCCGCTAACTGCACTTGGGGGAAAAAAGTATGTACATTTTCATCCTTCGGAAAATGTAAAGATTATTAAATGAAAATGACCGTATATTTTCAATGATTTTTTGTTTGCATATTCGTGTTAATACTTTTCTGGAACTATTAATGCCTTTAAGCAATTCTAAAAACTTTCACAAAATTTGTTAAAACAATTTTAATTCAACATTTTACTGTTTTTTCGTCGATAATAGAACTATTTTACAGAAATAAAAATTCCTATATGTTTTGTAATGAAGTTAAGAATTGATATATTTCCAGGGGAAAAAAAAAACCCAAAATATGTTTAGCAGACAAAACGAAACTGAGTGGGGATGTTGTTTTAAATATGTCTTGGTCTTTTTTCTTATATAATATGTGGACCTTGAGTCAGGCAATGTCATGTTGCTATTCGTAGACAGCAAGTTACTTCATCTATTTTTTTATATGTTTTACTATTTTGCTTTATTTATCGCTTTATTTTTTTTCCCGAAGACGAAAAATGTGTTCACATCTTGTTGATTTATGCTTATTAATTGATTTATTTATTTATTCTTTGCAGACGATACATCTTTTCGCATGCTGTTGATCGTTAATTTTTCACATACGTTATTTACGGCTGTTTTGTTGAAGTTCATAGACGATCAGAAGACGAGCAGTAACTTTTATTATTCATTAATAATTTATTATTATTTTTGATTGATTTATTTATTTTTTTGAAAAAAAAGCATTACAATTTATCGACAATGTTTTCTTGAATCATTTATCTATGCACTTTTGTCCATTCGTATATTATTTTACCTTAGATGGTCTTCCTCTGTATTTTGGTATTTTTTAGGTTATCCGGCTTTTTTAATGATGTTTTTGCACAATTTTTAACGTAGGTTAAAAATAAGAATTCATATTTTGAAATTTATATGTTGCTATCAGTTATTAAAGAAGTCATATTATTGGTGCAATTAAGTTAAATACCAATGTGCTGAAAAGTAAAATAAGATATAACAACGTCAAATAGTACAAATTGCAGTCTACTGTAGACACGTCTTTCGGCATTACAAGGAACGGCCTTTTTCAATGCAAAAGAAATGAGCTTATGAATGAAAATACATCCGACAAAGGATAAGAGCAAAATAAGCAAACAGCTTTTAAAAAAAGGCAGATTAACCAAACAATAGGAATTTAAACAAAGAGCAAGAACTTCATCAGAGGTACAATACAAGAACACAAAACACAAGCTCTTGCTTTTGTTTGAATTCCTATTGGTTTATAATTTTATCATTGGTGTTTGGTCAATCCGCTATTTTTATTTTTTAAGCTGTTTGCTTATCTGGCTCTTGGCTTTTGTCGGATGTCTTTTCATCCATAAGCTCATTTTTTCAGCATTAAAAAAAGCGTTCGTTGTAACGCCAGGACACGTGTCTGCTGTAATCTGCAATTCGTGCTATTTGACGTTGTTATTTTTTACTTTATTGGTGTAATTAATAAAATAAGTATGAATGTCTCAAAATCATGCGTACATAAACATTTAAAACATCAAACTTCAATTACTTGGTATTCATTCTTGAACTCTTGTTCCATGAAGCTCAGTCTCCTCAACTCCCAGGACAGTTCAAAGGCTGAGAGTATTGGATCTTTACTGGAGAGTGCAATAAGGGAAGGTGACGCCAAGGCTCTGTAGGAATTGATCCGCGACCGTGAATGTCGAAGACTGTCTTCGGAACTGGACTTGACACAATCAGTGCAACCACAACGGACTTCGTGGGGGGTAGGGATCTTGATGTCTAATGGAGCCTCGGAAGAATCAGTGGATACCCTGTCAAGAAGAATCTTGATTATTTCGTAGTTATCTCTGTGCGCTGCTAAAATGAGAGGACTGATGTCTGGGGTGAATGTGGCTATGTCACGATCTATGGCTTCCCAACTCTGGAATAAAACAGAACATTTATTACAAATAATATAAATATTGTAAATTTGGAATGTGAATATATATATATATATATATATATATATATATGATTGTGGGACAAGGTGAAATTATTCTTATTCAAGATGACTGAGCTCTTTCAAAAAACACAAATTGGAAAGTTGTTTTGAAAATTACAGTACATAAAGAAAGAACTTTGTATTTTATTATAAAACTTGCATTGAACAAGTATTTTTATTTTTGGAAGTAAATTTGTAACTTTTTTTTATGGAGTAAAGTGAAAAATGAAATATTTTTGAAACGAAATATTTTCAATTCAATTATAAATAAAGATTTTTGAGCAAATAAATCAGTAAATAAAAGGTTGAATGAATAATTGGAAATATACTGAAAAAAAAAAAAACAATAATTAAATAAATACATTAATTAATGTACGAAGACAAATAAATAAGTGAGTAAACGAGTGAATGAATAAGAAAATAAACAAATGAATAAATAAATTAGTGAATAAATGTTAAGGTATGTTAATAAAGTAGTTAATAGAAAATACGTAAGAGATTTAATAAACGATTGAATAATTAAACAAAATTGACTATTTCATTTTTCCCCATCCACTTTTCACCGCATGTACTTGTCTAGTTGTACAAAATAATTATTACAAATGATCTAAATATTACCAAAATAAAAAATGCGCTGAATATTGGACGGTCTCAATTAATTTTTTTCAATGTTAATTACAAGAACTTTTAATACTACTGCTGATGTTAAATTAAGGGGTTATTAAGCACCCTCTTAAAATTTGAGAAAAAAGCTAAAACTTTTACAGCATAATACGATTAGATAGTTTAAACAAAATAAGGGGTGGCCTAGACTTTAGCTCATTCTTTCTTTCACCGCCCTAGTGTCAGTTTGTGTGTGTAGAGATATGTATGTATTTAGCCTCTGATTTCTCCCTAGCTTATGTCGCTGAAAATTTATTCATAAAAGTCAGAAGTCAAAAAACAAAGTTATGCTATGAAAATAAGATTTTTGCCTCGAATAAATATGTATGATAGTTTTTAAATAAATTAGTTCAAAATGATAAGTAATATTACAAAATGAAATATGAATAACAGAACTTAAAAAATGAACAGAACTAAATAAAATCATTTTTTCTGAAGTTCTTAAAGCATTTACTTGAGAACATAGAAAGAAAAGATCTTGGATCGTTACGTTCACCGTTGAGAAATATATTCCTGGAAAAGTTTTAGTGTTTCCTACATTCTTTCAGTTGGCCACAAGGAAATATCTGATTCAGTGAATAAAAAGAAAAACCTATTTCTCTCTCTCTCATACTGCGTTTGAAAGAATACTTTAAACCACGGGTGATCAGGTTACGACTATAGATGCGAAAAATTAATAATACACGGAAATATGCCTGCAGATAGGTAAACATTGGCACACATGGTTAAAAAAAAAAGGGGGGGGGGTTAATGGAAGCACACGCAAAAAAAAAGGACAGGATTTTTACGTAGGATGGCGCTCCACCCAATACTGCTAGACGTGTGAAAGTTCTCTTGCTCGCGTCGTTTGGTGATTATCGTATAATAAGCGGCCACTTTCGTCATGCTTGGTCTCCCATTCCACAGATCTTACTCCTTGTGATAATTGACTCTGAAGATATTGAAGTCAATAGTGTACTGCGATCGAAAGACATCAATAGGGATGCTAAAATATAACATCCAACGCCATTGTCACAACATATGTTTTTTTTCTTCATGGTTAAAATCAAAACACCATGTTATTCAAGCATGAATGTTAATGTTTATTTATATGCATACATTATTCAATGTAGTATTATTTTTTCAAATGTATACTAATTGTCTAATCACTCGGTATATGAATTCAAAAAATGTTAATATTTACTCTTATCACCTATTTGCATAAGAAAGAAAAATCTTAGCTTAAGACTTAAGCTGTTCACTCATCTGAAATAGAGTAAATATTTGAAAAACTAGTTTTCTTACAGGGCGTTAAAAAATCTATTACTTTTTTTTTTGGTAAACTACGAAAGGCTTTGCAACACTTTATTCTTTGAGATAACAGAAACTAGGAAAATAGCAAGATTGGAAAAGACAAAACTGTAGTGTCGATACTGTAAACCTTTATATATTTATGAAACAAACCTTATCTGTCGAGAATGTTTCTGTTTTTGCAAGAAAAACTTTATAGTTTTTTAAACAAAACGAAAATATACATAACATTTGAATAAACATCAAATAAAAAAAACAGCAAAACGAGAAAAATTGAAAGGAAACGAGAATTCAAACTGAAATTCCTGGGATAAAGCAGGAGGAAATAGATTTATCCTGGAAAATGGATTTAAAATGAGAAAGATTTGAAAAAAAAATAAAGATTGAACTAATGTAAAATAAAAAAAGGAAAATACAAATTCCAAGAAAAAATGCGTAGAGGGGTATAGAAACTACTACTGTCTTGTTTGTGCTGGTATATATGCTCTAATGAATTTTGTATGCGCGTGTAGTGAATTATTTTAGGAAAGTGTGCAATCATGTCCAGTTTGCAAAATGAAATGCTTTACAGAAGCAATAGTTTTTTTACTCCCAAGTTATCGAGCTTTCAGTTGTCGATAAGAAAAATTCTTAGTTCGTACTTTTCTTTCCTTCCAAATTACATATGAAATTTTTTAAAAATGTGTTGAAATTTATAGGTAATTCTGTCTTGAGAGCTTTATATAGGGGCGGCCCTTGGGAGAAAAAAGAATAGGCGTCACTGTGTTAAAACTAAATTCAGCTGGAAAGCTACAGCGAGGTGCAAAATAAATGTTTCATCCATTATAGCTTCGAAATCCATGTGCTTAATGCAATAAAACACGGTCCTAACACATTAGAAGTCTTTGAAGGTTTTTTCTGCAACAATTTATAAATCCGTAAAAAAGGAATTGCCTAATAATAATAAGCTGTATGTTTGTTTAACATGATATAGCCCATTGCATTTATATTAATAACATTTTCAAATTTCATCCAAAAATAACCAATAAATATACTTTAAATGGATTTGGGTTGATCATTTTCAACAAATATATTTACTCACCCTTTTCATGGCATTGAACATACACTAGTGTGAAAAAATTAAGGACGAGACGGTTTTTTCAATATAACTTTGTACAAAAGCTTTCCAAATCAACACATTTTATACCGTACACTGTTATAACCAGGGGTTCCAGACGAGTGAAAATATTCCCTCTAAGGTGAAAGCATAGTGCCTGAAGGAGCAATGCAGGCCAGAAAATAGAGCAGAGGAGCCAAAACAGCATGCAATCGCAGAAAGACTTATTGCGCATGCGCTTTTTGCTTTAGACATACATTCAACCACCTCAATATGGCGGACAAATAATGATTGGGTTTGTGTGTCTCTCACATTGAATGAAGTACACTATTGGATTAAAACACAACTTTTCTAGGATTAATTATCCGAAATTACAAGTAAGTACAGCTTTTGATCACTTTGTAGCTTTTAGGGCTTTCAAACATAGTTAAGTGTTTAAAAGTGCATTTGTTGCTTTTCAGTAACCGTTAGTCTTCTAGTTCTCGTTTACCGTTACTATCGTGAAATTTCCATCATTCAAAACGCTACTAAAAATATCTGTCATTACTTTCTTGAATACTCGATAAGCAGCTTTTATTAATCACCAGAAGAACCTTAATAAAAATGTTTCTTGTGCTTCGTAAGTATAACAGAAAGATAGCGAAAAAAAAAAATATCTCTCAGTCTAGCTTTTTTTTTTTTTTTTGCTTTCTCATTCAAGTGTTAGAATCATTTCCTGTTAGCGGTTGATGCTCGATAGCGTTAGAAATTCCTTTTGGTTTTTTATTTAACTGGTTGAAAAACTTTATGTACATTTTATTTTGTTACTCTTGATTAACGTTTATGAAACGATTTTGTTTTTCCGTAATTGTAATATCCCTGAATATTTTTGGCTCATCATGTAAATAATCCATAAGTACAGCTATGCTTCATTTTCGGAATACGTCATGTTTCAGTAAATGTATAATTTCTCACATGTTTTAAATAATTACTCGTTTTTAAATTATAACGTATTTGTGGCAGATCTTTGATACCAAGTGAAGGGGTAGATATTTATTGTTTTATTAATTTTTAGCATTACTTTTTGTTAAAAAAAAACCCATCAGAACCCTGAATTTTTTCACATGTTTTTTAACGGCCCCAGAGTTATTATTCATATTATTTATTTTATGAATCTTTGAGAAAACGATTTCACCGCTCCGCAAAGTTTTTCATTTGCTTTTACCGCTCCCGTGGGTCAAAAGAGGTTGAGAAACACTGAGTTAGAGCACGATCAGATGAATTAAAGCTATGAGCACTTCTTAACTATGTTGAAAGCTCTGAAATATGATCAAATGCTGTAATTACATGTTTTAATCATTCCCAATACCGAGTTCAATGTGAAAATGTCCAAAACGTAGAATAACATAAATCAAAACAAAACTTAAAAAAGGAAAAAAAAATACACAACTGTATTCAAAAACGCACACAATACGGGGGAGGGGAGAGGAGGATCTATAGTAAGGGTGCCATTTCTCTCTCCGAAGGTTCCTTTTTTTCACTCTGGCTGTCTAGTTTTTAAAAGGTGCCTGTTTTTAACCCTATTTAGAGGTGCGATTTCGGCTCCGTATTGGGTGCCGCTGGTGAACAAGCGTTTCTCCCCTGAAAGGTGCCGAATGCATCCTGTAGTTTTAACAGTGTAAGATCCCCAATACGTAAGGACATGTGTAATGTAAGCAACACTTACTAAAAGAGAAATTCGAGGGATAAGAAGAAGCTTTATTGAAAAAGTAGCATGGCGCGCAATGCGACTGAAGGCCGAAACATCCCTGTGATGGGTGTCCATAAAGAAACATCCGGTCTTTAGTAGGAGATATGATCTCCCCCGACTGCTAGGCAGGTTTCACAGCGTCTGCCCATGCTGAGAATGAGGATGTCAATGAGTTGTTGAGGCATTGCTGCCCATTCGTCTTGCAGCGCCAATCGAAGCTCCCGAATCGTTACTGGTGGTAAGGTACGAGCTGCCAAGAGTCTGCCTAGAAAATCCCATACATGCTCGATGGGATTGAGATCCGGAGATCGTGCCGGCCAATCCATACGTTCAATATCCTCACTCTCTAAGAGCTGTTCGGCAGCTACTGTGCGATGACATGGTGCATTGTCGTCCATGAAAAGGAACTGCGGACCCACAGAGCCTCAAAAAAGACTCATATATGGAAGAAGAATCTCGTTACAATAACGGGTCCCGTTGACTGAACCTGCGTCGAAGATGTGAAGCTCTGTACGACTACCAAGCATGATGCCTCCCCAAACGAGAACACCGCGACCTCCATACTTGTCCCTTTCAATGATGTTCGGGGGATGATTGCGGCTTCCCCGCTCTCTCCAGATGAGTATGCGATGAGAATCGCCACTCAGACTGAATCTGCTCTCATCTGTAAAAAGTACTCGTCCCCATTCATTTTCTCTCCAATTCCGGTGTTCCCGGCACCACAGAGAACGCCTTCTCCGATGGGCAGGCGTTAGAGGTACACACCGTATAGGGCGTCGTGCAAACAGACCACCACCGTGCAGTCTTCTGGCCACGGTAAAACGCGATATCGGTCGTCCAGTCGCCTGTGTCGTGTGTCTAGCGATTTCTCCCGCTGTCTGCCGCCTGTTTCTTCTGGCCTGTAAGACAATATACCGGTCATCTGCGGGTGTGGTTCCTCGTGGACGACCACTACTGAACCCCCGGATAGCTGTTCCTGTAGTTTGAAAGTTTCTCCTAAGTCGTGAAACGATGCTGTGAGCAATTCCGAACTCTGCAGCCACACTTGTCACACTGCGGCCTTCCTCCAACTTCCCAATGATTCGACCTCGGGTAAAAGCATCCACATGTCGTCTAACAGATTGATTATTCGCCATTTCTCGCTGAGGCAGCAACTCGGTGTGATTTTAACTGCTATACGGCGTGCAATCTCTTTGCCAGAAATACTGATCTTACACCGACAACATGCTTTATACTACTCAGACACTCCCCCATTACGCCTGCCTGCATATCTGCGCATGTGCTACCGTACATCACCTAACTTAATCTCATGATTGGTCTTTCTGTCCGCTCTGCCTCTTCGTTCAGCTGATATGCTAATTTTTCGACTTCGTCCTTAATTTTTGCAGACCAGTGTAGTGTTACTTTTGTTCGGGTTTAAATATTTAAACTACCTGCACTGCCGTACCAAGCGCAAATGCTGCATATGAATTCAAAATGAGAAATTGCCGTTTGAAGTTGTATACCTCCTTGTAATTGATACGGATGTAGTTCTCCCCCCCCCCCACAAATTACCCATCCACAAATGACCCTAAAACATTGTATTTAAGTAAAATATGTGGCAGAGAATTACTTGGTGACAGTATCTTAATTTCGATAAAAAGTGCAGATCCGATTTTTGTGCTTAGCACGGCAGTATAGTTGATCTAGTATCAACTTTCCTGTGTTATTTACAGTCGAACCCGCTTAATGGAATAGCTTTTTTGCCATGAAAAAATATTTTAATAAGCGGGATATTCCATTGAATAGCCATTTTGCCACCAAAAAATATTTTAATAAGCGGGATATTCCATTAACTGAGATCAAAACACATTACATTGGTTTGGAACATTGAAAATCTATAATATTAAGCGGGATATTCTTTTAACAGATATTCTATTAAGCGGGCTTGACTGTATTAGAGTTGACTTAAAATCTGAACTAACAAATATAGCCGAATAATCTTCGTTACTAACATTATTGAAAGACACAAATATCTTTTATGCTGCTAGTTCTGAATGTAAAAAAAGGAATAACTTTAAAAAGAAAAAAACAAAACAAATTAAATAACTTTATCCATGCAGTTAAGACTGCATACACAAAAAAACGTAGTTAATTAGTTAAGAACTTTATACATATAACATTTCTGACTTAAAAGAGCATAATGTAAGAGTAAGATAACATTCCATTAAATAAGTAAAATATTAAAAAAATTTGTGACTGAAAAGTAGTGAATATATTTTTTTTTTCACTTAAATTTGAATGTAGCTAAAAAAAGATCTGAATGCATGTTTGATCTAATAATTATCAAAATTATAATTTCTCACTCTACTATTTTAACTATGATTACTTTATTACACTGTGTAAATGCAGTCAAACCTTGTAATCGCAAAACCAGGATTTTACGACACTTCGGATATCAAGTCACTTCAAAGTACTGAAGCTATGGCACATAATTTTAATGTTAAGTGGCTTCGGAATTTCCTACAGTATTTTACTGTGAAGATTCATTTACCACACATTGAGCTGATCAGATAAGATCGAAATTTTCTTCACAATTGAGATATTTTCAGTAAAATAATGAAAATATCCGGAAAAGTTTGTTGGAAGAATTTCTGACAAGCGATAAGAAACTTGTATTACTTTTGGCCAAGCACCTACCTGAAGAATGCGAGGCATGCTCACAAGTTCTAAAAGTAACAGATTTTCGCCTTTGTCATGATAGACAATAGAAAGGAATGCAAAGCAATTGGTTTTCAAAATTGGACCAAGAAAGTAGAAAGAAGAGAAAAACCATAGCTACTTTTAGCTGTAGTTGGTCATTGCAAGCTTCCCCCGTGGGAAAAATATAACGTTGCTGAGCTCCTTACACGATTAACAAGGATCACATAACCTTAGCACTAGAATCACAGAAGGGATCATTTTGACCCTAAGCGAACTTTTTTTGCTAACTGCTCTTCTAAATTTTCAAAAAAAAAAAAAAAAAAAAGGCTTTATTCGTAATTGACTTTTTCTAAATAATCCTGTTGCGTCATAATATAAAGTTTTCAAAAAATTGTATCTTTTTTTAAACCGAAACTAAATATTATACCTATAAGTGCCCACCTACAAGTGTGGGCAAGAGTTATTTTGACCCCTTTGACAAAAAGCAATGCAAATACATTTATTAATGCTGAAACAGAGCAGAAACCCGAAAATAACTCTTGTAACATATCATTGCAAGAACTTTAAGCATTCATATTGTTTTTGTACATAAAAGCGGAACATTAGCCGTTAGTTTCTGAAATACAACTAAAACAGCGCTGGTTATTCTTTGGGCATTTTAAACTTTTTTTTTAAGTTCTTCATTATATATATTAAAAATCGCTGAATCCTTTAAAATAAAATTTAATTATTATAAATCAGTTTATTTTAACTAATTTTTACAAATATGTTCCTTTTTGTAGGGAATTTTGCAGATTTCTTTCCGAGGGTCAAAATGACCCCCACAGTATTTCTAGGTATACAAAGACAAAGTGTTAAAGTATGGAAGGTAATTAGAAAGCGTCTATAAAAAATTATGAGATTAGCTGTCAGAATGTGGTCTAACTAAAGTGAAGAGTTCTTCAATTGGTCTTTTTCTGACTGATGACTACATGATTTTGTTTCACTTAAAATTCCACTTCGTAGGAAGTACGATTGTTTAATTTTTATTCGAATGTTTACCCCTCCTTTTTAAAAAATATAATAATAAAAAATAAATTAAGTATTTTTTCTTATGCCTTTCGCCTTGATGGTCAACAATTCAAAAATACGTTTGTTGAATCAAATTAATAACATCAAACTATTCTGTCGTGTGCAAGTAAACGACAGTATCTGCAGAAATAAGTTTTCGAGATATTTGCAGAAATATGTTATGGATTTAATATTAATAATAGGAAAATGTTCGAATTAGACGTTTTTTTTCGTGCCTTTTTTTCAGCGAAAACCAAATAAGCGAACTTCTACAATAAAGATAATGTACAATAAATGTCAAAAATGAAAAAAAAAAAAAAAAAATAATAATAATGATTTGAACTTTGACATCTTGAATTCAAATTATGTTTTTCGCAATCACGAGTGTGTGTATGTAGGCGTGTGTGGGGGATATGTGTGTAGAGGGTATGTGTATGTGTGTGTAGGCATGTGCGTTTGTGTCTGTGTGCTGGCATAACTGTGTGGGTAGTTGTGTGCATGAATGTGTGTCGGGGGGTATGTGTGTGTAGGCATATGTGTTTATGTCAGTGTGCAGGCATGAATGTGTGGTTTGTATGTTTTTGTGTGTGTGTATGTGTAGGTGTATGTATTTATGCATGAATGTGTGAGTAGTTGTGTGTATGTATGTTTTTGTGTGTGTGTGTATGTGTAGGTGTCTGTATGTATGCATGAATGTGTGAGTAATTGTGTGAATGTGTGTGTGTGTGTATGTTTTAGTGTGTGTGTGTACGTGTAGGTGTTTGTGTGTGTGTGTATGCGTGCGTGTGTGTAGGACATGGATGCAACCTGGAGACAGCTTTCGCTATAGGAGCAGCATCATGAGCAGCCCGTCGACGGTGACGGTGAGGAGGGTGCCGGTGGGAAAATAAAATCAAAGGACATCAAAACAGTCAAGTGAGAACAATAAGCAATCGTGATTGCTCAAAAAAATGGGAAAAAAAAGAAAGGAAAATGAAAAATTTGCAGTTACTGCCCTTTACCTGCACACGGCAGTATTGATTAATGTATTGAAGCAGTAATTGTATTTTAATATTGTTTAATTAGGTATCTTTAAACTATTCCTGTTAAGACGTTGCCCTGGCTATGAGGATACTTTGTAGACGGTTCCAAGGATGACTTGATAACAAGGTTCGACTGTACTGTACATAATCCGTAACTTAATATAATGAGAAAGATTTTCGCGCTTGATATAGTAAATGGGACTAGCGTCTCCTCATCAAGGACTTAGTTCCAGAAAAACAATAAAAAATAAAACAAGATTATTTTCCTTTAAGTATTGAAACTATATTTGGACGGTATTACTGTCTTAGAATTATCGTTGTCTTTATAATTACTATTTATGAAGAAAAAAAAACTTCTTGGAAAAAATAATAATTCAAAATAACATAAGATGAAACTGCATTTTTTTAAAAGCACATTCCTGTGTGATGTGCATTACATACTTTTAAAACTGTGGTAAATGGTGCAAAGTCGTACAGCATAATGTTTTTGCGTGCAAGTTATGTGTACAAAACATACTTACATGTGGTGCACCTTTTACGTGATGATGTTCTTCGTGTTCTAAAAGTAATTCTACAGCTTCAACAAATTCTTCATTTATTGCATGTAAAAGAGCATCCTTCGTTTCAACTTGACTATAAATGAGCAGCTGAACCATTTCTAAATTTTCGTTGTCTATTGCCATAAGCAATGCAGATCGACCAAGAGGGTCTGTGCAGTTTATGTTGATATTAGTATCCTTCGCGCTTTCCAGATACCTAAAAAGAAAAATGAAAAATATGTAAGCATCAACAATTGGAGTAATTGTTTTCATAGTAAAGTCATTTAGTGTTTTGATGCATGGAAGACTAACAAAGACAGCATTATGCAGAACATAGAGAACAACTATTCCGTTTTCGATTACTTCTATCGCATTCAGACTTGGGGGGGGAGGGGGATTTGGGATAATATTTTGCGCCAATTATTGATATAACTGACTCATGTATTGAATCAGTCACTTATTATCTTATTGATGTACTAAAACAAATTGGCCATTAAGTCAACGGGAGTCTAATTTTACAAATGATGAACTAGACAACAAATCAATAGTCGAAATAAGCATTAAAGTTTAAAATTTAGCTGAGAAATACATGTAACTCGTCTAAACAATATTTTAATTTTTGTCAATTCAACGAATGAATACCAAATATAATTTTTTAAAAAACCCTTTTAAGGAACGTAAATTGCCAACTCATTCGGAACCAATTTAAATCGATGAGTCCAAAAACCAGTCATTTGTTTGTTAAAACCAAGAAGAAGTCTGGTTTTCGAACTCATATATATATATATATATATATATATATATATATATATATATATATATATATATATATATATATATATATATATATATATATATATATATATATATATATATATATATATATATATATATATATATATATATATATTAAATCTATCCCTAGTAAAGCTATTGTTTACCCATTTAATAATAAGTACAAAAAACACATTTCGTGTTGAGTATTTCGTTGACTACTGCACGTTTGTTATTCCCAGTTATATATATGAATTACCGCGTTTTTATACATGAAACGCATACTCTTTAAAGCTCCTAGTCACTTTTAGTCCCGTTCACGGTTAATAAAAAAAATCCACAAAAAAATGTTTGTTTTATAGTTTTTTTATGAGTTTGAAGAATCGCATTGATCTGATTACGGTTAAGCAGAGGTCCGGAAAAAAGCCATGTTTTTAAATCTTACAGGAACGCATTTCTTAGACCCAGATTGCAGTAATAAAAGCAAGTTGAAATGATATTAAACGTTCTTCCATTGCAATTAAAGGGATTCTTTACGATTTGACTTCATTACTGCAGTTATCAGTCTTTCAGTAAATCAGTTTAACTTTTACTTATAAACGCCAATAGTTATTGCTAGTATAAATAACTTGTACTGTAAATGGTAGATACAATTTACATCACGTTATTTATTTGTTTGAGAAAACTTTTGTGAAATTGCATTATAAAAGTATGTATAATAACGAAGGTCAAACAGTGTTATATTTTGTAGTTTACCATATGTATGGAAATACTGTAATAAGTACTACTTGTAGATGCTTAGCTGAGATTATAACATTGGCATTATTCCATAATTTAATGCAATTCCATTAGGAGTTTTTTTGATAATTTAAATGAATGGGCATTTTTAAAATTCTTTATAAAACAAATTCAAAACCAATATAAATCACGATAATCAATAATTATTGATTGAACCAACTAAGATTTCTTAAAACAATATAAGTTATGAAAACGTTACGAAAATGTTTCGTAGTGAGAAGCATAGATGTTTTTAGTGTGTCCGCTATTTTCAACAAGTATGGTGTCCTACTTGTGCAAAAAAAGAAATCTTTTTATTATTGTATTACAACAATATAAAATCATTTTTCTATGATAAATATAACTAATATTCGCCAAAGGTATTGTAGTTCATATTTCGTTGAAGATATATTTCAGAATAACTGCTGTTGCACTTATTTATCTGTAGATTATAATACATATCAAAGTTTTGATAATATTTGTTGCTCTGATAAATTTCCCTTGCTTTATTTGTATTGATTTGTTTTGATTTTCTCTCCAGCTAAAGTATGATTTTAAGTACAGGCTATATTAGCTATGTAATTACATTTCAGAATTACTTGAGAAAACTACTTGAACCAAATTAGCCTTTGGCTTCCATAAAGTCCGCGCTGCATTACAAGATCCACTCAATTTAGATTGCTTTTGAGACAATCCGGGATTCAAAATGATCACAAATCAGGAAACTCTCCGCTTCTCTATAGAATTCAGTGTTCAATGCACAGCGGTAGATGCACATTTTACAAGAGAGGTCCTTTTGCTGATTTATCATTTGCATCATGTATTTCTAAGGTTTATTTTGCGGCGTAAGTTTTTTATATTTATATTTACAATTTAGTGTAAGAGTTTTGAGTTTTGGCTTTCGATTCTTATGTCTTTGAAAGTATGTTACCATTATATATCTAAATAAATAGTATCGACTATCTAAGAAACGTTTAGTTTGTACGGAAACCGAATGCTCATTTTTTAGGTAAGAAGTTCACAAATAATAATACAACCCAAATGCAAAATAATAGAATATCAGAACTGTTTGAACAAAAGTTTTTTCCCGAGTCGTGAAAAATGAACACATGCAAATTAAAAATACTAAAACTCGTTATTCATGAATGGGTAAATACATTTAAGCAACTTTTTAGATATTATTTCAACAATTTATGGATCATTAACGCATTGGAAAAAAAGATAGATTTTTATATGGGTCAAAAAATTAGAATAATTTATTTATTCTATTTGAATTTTAAAAAGTAGCGGAAGTATTTGCATACCTGTTAATCTGTAGTTTGTCACAAGTATGGAGCTTTGCGCCCGGATAATTTAACGCTCTTTTAAAAGCTTTTTATTGCTTAAAATGGGTCGCTAAGGTGTTAAATAGGAAAAAACCAAGTTACATATTGTATCATTTCATAAAGTTAAAAAGAAACTGTCCAACTCAATTCAAATGAACGTTTTACAATCTTTGGTATGTAAGATTTTAAAGGAATTTAGAAGGACTGACCAACTAAAAAGCAAACGAAGTAAACAAAGTAGAAAAATTGTAACAGCTGGCAGAAATGAACCAAAATTAAAGTAAATTCTCCAAAATAATCGTTGAAATATGCTTCTTCTATCCAAAAGTGTTGGACAGAATGTATAGTTATCTTATCCACGCCAGCTACACTTAGACGGTGGCATAAACTGCAGTTTTAATTTTGGATCGACGAAGTAAGACCAAAGATAAACATGAAGCAGAAACGTGCTTGACTCTCCTGGAGCAAAGAGAAGCTCAAACAGGGGCAACGAGGCTGGAAAAGCATTATATTTAGAGTTGATTTTTTTTTTTGAAATATCTGTTAACAAAAAAAGGTGTCCGAGTTTGACGTTTAAAATGAAAAGCGTATGGGAAATCCCATGCAAAACGTTCTCTCCACTTTGACACACCCTTCTTGGATTGTGGGTGCAGGAGGGCTGCTGGAATTGGGAAGTTATATATATCTTAAAATAAAACAATGCGTGTATTCCGCTGTTTATCAATAATACTGCATGATACTTCATATGAGGCAGAACAGTAACATAAGCATTTAGTGACACATTTTATCTTTCAGGAAGATAAATCGACTCATAGATTTTAGACAAAAAGAGGAATTTTGGTATTAAACCGGTCAAGCAACTCTACCAATCTCGATACGATCAAGAATTTGTGGTACCGTCAAATCTAAAGAAAGCAATTCAAGACCTGATGCCCACCAACAAAATTGAACTCGTTGCCGCATTGAAGATGGTATGGAAACAGTGTCAGGCACGATTAATGTAAACAGGTGGTAGAATCCGTGTAAGAGGAAGGATAAAAGCTTTGAATCCAGCAAAAAATGACGCATTCTAGCATTCATATTGTTTTTTTTTTTTCTTTCTTAAGTGTTTTCTCCCTTTAATTTGATATTCTAATTTTTTGCCTCAATATAAATCTTCATCACTATAAACTTTTGAATTATTCTGCCTAAGATTATTTTTAATTGAGTATATTTGAAATGAAATGCACATTGTAAGGTCTAAGAAAGGTGGCACGTTCATTTAAATACCTAATTTGCACTTATATTTGGTTAGAATAAACTTTTTTCCAAAAAGTGGGAATTATTCTATTATTTTGAATTTGGGTTGTATTATGTTCCTGCTTTTATATATTTTTGGAAGTAAATATGGGTATTAAAAAATTCTCGCAGAGCAAAAGGTATTTCCAAGCTTACTAACAACATTTTCTCTCTATCGGAAAAATCGCATCTGTCCAAAAAAAAAAAAAAACTTAACCCGGATACTAGCCATAAAAAATAGCCGGGGGCATTTTCCTAACATGAGATTATTGACTTTTGCATGAGGTCTGATAAGCTTACCCAAACGAATAAATTTAGGACAGATTTCTTCTCATGCATACATCCTTCTAAAATGGATTTCTCTTTAATCGATCTCCTCTTTTTTGTTCGAACATTCTCCCAAACGCTTTGCAGCATGAAAAAAAGGCCTTTGTCGCCAGCTTCATGAATTCAATTTATTCTTCGGAGCCGGAGTTTAACATATGCTTGCACTTCTGTTCCACGAAATACATTTGCATGAGCATATCGAATTTCAATTTATATAAAGGTTTAGAATCAGGGACCTTCTATTTAATTCTGCTTTTCTTGGGTTCAAAACTATATCTAAAACAAAAAAACTTCTAAATCATTTCCTAAGTGAAGGATAGAAACATCACACACACACACACACACACACACACACACACACACACACACACACACACACACACACACATATATATATATATATATATATATATATATATATATATATATATATATATATATATATATATATATATATATATATATGTATATATATAGGGTAGACCGAGGCACGTTTACGCATGGGGTATGTTTGCGCAGAGCCCTTTTTCAAAAACGAGTTGTAACTGGAGAGACAAGTCATACCAGATTGATGCTGCTTCCTAGCAAATATTCTCACAAGTTTTTGAGCATCAGTCGAGCTTTGGTTTAGCGTGCGGATAGAAAAATCTGTTTTCTACCAAGCCGAGTAAATTTTGTGTTGAACGTTTTGAAGCTTGTTGTGAATAAATAATACTTTGTTTAAAACAAATACATAAAAACAGCAGAGTTTTATCCTTTTTAAAAAATTGTATTTGTATGGACAGAATAATTATTAAATATTTTTGCACGTTAAAAATAAATCTAAACTTGTCGACGGGGAACGTTTACGCATTTTCATCGGGATGTACTTACGCACGTTTTTACTACTCTGTCTTACTTCTAAACGGGCCCCCGACGCTTTATCCGCTCTTTACTGTTTTAAACCTTTAGTATTTTCAGGTTATTTAGTGTTGAAAATCACCATGCATTTTTAATTAGGTAACAGATTCGTATTTTATATCTTACAATCATATAGTGTTGTCTTAGTGCCTGTTCAGCTATAACTTTATACACTATTCAGCGTGTAATACATTTTCTTTATTTGAAAGATGGTAAGACATTACGTTCAAAACACTATCAGAACCACGTTAGATGTCAAGATAATGAAACGGCATATCGATAATCCAAGTTTTTCTCCCTTCCACATCATCACATGTGGGCTATCCCAAATGAGACCATTTGAAAAAGTAGGACCAAAGCTTAGGAACAAGGAAAAGAAAAAAAAAAGAGAATGCTCACGATCCAAACTGATATCCCAAATTAAGAAAACCTTAGTCAAGAGCAGTTAGAAGTTACATTAAAAAAAACTAACTTGAATTCTGAAATTTTGAATTCAAATTATGTTTTTTGCAATCACGAGTTACGACAGGACCCTACTCATTGGGGGCTATTGTTTCAAGAAACAGCCCCTGTCCCCCCAAGTCTACCCCTCCTCCTGGGCGGTTACGTGTGTATAGTTGTGTGTGTGTGTGTGTGTGTGCAGGCGTGTGTGTATGTGTAGGCCCGCGTGCGTGCATATGCAGGCTTGTGTGTGTGTAGACCTGTGTGTATGCACGCAGGCGTGTGTGTATGTGTGTAAAGGCATGTGTGTATGAGCGCGCGTGTTATAGGACAAGGACGCCATGTCCTACACACGCGCGACCTACCAGGAGAAACGGATTCCAGGAGGCAGTGCTCGGAGCCGCACCTGCAGAGGCCGGTGGGCGGTGGTGCTGGTGTCCTTGGTCCAAGTTGAAAAAGGAACCACAACATCAAGGATGGTGAAATGAAAGCAATAAGCAATCGTGATTGCTCGAAAAAAAAAAAAGCGCAGAACAGAACAAAAAGGAGAAATTACTTTAAAATTTACAAGTTTCTATTGAAGTAGAAATATAAGTCATCAAAGAAAAAAGAGTGAAACCAAAACCTGCGACAGGGAAAAATCTAGTACACTCTGTAAAAAGGAAATTAATGAACGATTCTGTTTGCGAAGTAGAAAATTGTACTTGCATCTATTCTTTGAAAGCACACAATTAATCGAAAAAAAGGATAAGACAGGGTTCCATGTCTTAGATGTCAAAACGCAGTCTCATGACAAGTATGCGAAATGAGACATACTTTATTTTTGTTAGTAAAATCTAACAGTGATGAAGAAGATGACTAAATAGTTTATATTTTTGATTAGAAATAAGCCCTGTGATTTTTTGTGATTTTCTTATTTTTAAAGTGTTTTAAGAGAAATAAAACATTTAAATTTGGTTAAACATCTATATCACTTACTCCTTGGTATCATTTTTAATATGCGTAACCGTGCCCCACTCGATGCGTAAACTTGTCCCGTGTTCGGGGTGAGTTTATGCATTAGACTTGGACTCAAATAACATTTTTTTTACGGTTAAAAACATAAGCTGAGCACCAACTGAATATACAAATTTTGACTTAATTAACTGCTTTGTAAAAACACAAAGCCTAAAACTTCCTAGGTTCAAAGATAAAAAATAGAAAATTCATTGAAAAAAAATCCGCGTAAACGTGTCCCAGTCTAGCCATATTTGTTTCTTCTTAGAATGTGTAACTCTAAAAATGGATATTATTTATTCCTTAAATGTTGTACCTGTATTGAAATGTACAATTCAATGTGAAGATTAGTTTAATCATCTGTAATGAGTGTTACCCATTTATTTTGTAATGTACTTTTAAGTATAAAAATATGCAATCCTGCAGTAATGTATTTTTTGTGGAAACAAGAGACCTAGTTAAATTTTCAGACACAACGATAGAATTTTTTCCAGCGAAGAATTTTTCTATAAATCTCATGAGTGTTTCTTGGAACAAGTAAAATTTATGAAGAGGAAGTAACACGTATGATAAAAGAGACCCAAATAAAGAGTAGATCCATAGTTATAGATATTGTATCACCTTCAACTCATACCTCTATCAAAGAGATATATATTTTTTCACATAGCTATGTATAATAAATTAACATTTATTAAAAATTGAAGAGTGAACAATGACCCAAAGCTAATGTTTGCAAAAATGAAATGTGTATGCGTTGTTTAGGAAAAACTCTAATTCTTAAGATGTGGTATTCAAATAACTACATATATTTTAGAGAAATTACAGATAAAACTCAGCAATAAGTTTTTTAATGAGTCCACCTCTCATGAGTGTTACCGTCTCTCATGAGTGTTACTATAGCTAAAATTCAGCATTTCTATAAATAAACTTATTCTTCTATCTTCAAAAATGGGTTTCAATCTTGAAAGTTTTAGCTCTTCATGATTATTGCAATGAAAACATTAAATGTTTAATTCAATATGTTTTTATTGTAAACTGTAGCCTTCATTTAGGTAACAAAGTAACACTCATAAGAAAAACAGTATACAAATACTTAAAATTTCTTAAATAAATAAATATTTATACCACTTTGACTTATTACTGAGTATTTAAGATAGTTTAATCAGGATTTGTTGGATTAGCTACTTTTAAATATAAAACTACAGAATGTTTTGTAATGGTAACAATAATGAGAAAAACGGTGACTTGCCAAAAAGTTTTTTGGAATTTCTAAAATCTAACAAATTAACTCTCAAATAAAAACCTGGTTAAAAAGCTATAAATTGTAAGGAATTAATGCCTAGACAAGTTTTATTCAAATTGTTCAAATTATGTCAAACCTATATAATGTATCAATTCATTTGAAAATCACCCTTACTGTAAAAATATTATATAAATGCGGATTTTTTTTAATTTCGTACTTAAAATATGAGATTTGCAATGTTTAGCAATTTACAAATCGATACATTTATATATTGTAAAGACAAATTATTTAGAAAAATGAAAAAGCTTATTTACGTTAGTTACTTCGTTTAAAAACACGACAGAAGAAGTTATTCTTGTGAAATCAAGTAATGCTAGGTCATCATCATCAGAAAAAAATGTAATGTTTCAGGATTGCGGGAAGAGGGTATTGTAATGGGATTCAATTTCTTAGCTGAAACAAAGTACATCAAAAAATACTGTTGTAATACTTTTAATGTTACAGATTACAAAAATAGTAACATTGAAGATAAATATACAAGGAACTCCTGCAGTAAATGCTTAAAAATACTTTATACTGTGATTTCGTAGACATTGGAATTTACTGCAAATGACATCCACCTAAAAAGTTTCCTGATCAAAATTCAGGTCAGGTTTTGTTTTATACGGAAGATAATCCAAGATTTTCTGAACAAGTCTGAAAAATGTTATAAACATCATATTACAGCAATGCCTCAAGAAATAAACGGGCCTTATGGCTTGGGTTTTCTAGACTCGTTCCGAAGGAGACGACGCGTGTTTTTCCTTTTAAGATAAAAGTTGAGAAACAAGACCTTGTTAACTAATTTTCGCCAATAAATCTAAAATCTAGTTTTCTTTTACTTCTTGGGTTTTTAAGTAGTCTGGTGAAATACATTTTTTCAAAGTCATTTGTAATGGCGTTTAAAATTATTAATCTGTAAACTTTTAAAGACGTAAAATATGTCATTAATATTAAATGGAAAACTGCTTTAAATGTTATTTTAAAATTATAATTTGTCAAATAACTAAACAGGAAAATGTTTTAATATAACCAAAACCATCGTTCAGCCGTATAGTAATGAAAATATAGTTAACAGTTAGGTTGAAATTGAAAAAAAAAAAACTGTTTTCTAAGACTTTTATGTCTGAAAATTTACTTCAGCAATCTTAGTTCAATGGTTGAGTTACTATGCGTTACTTAATGAGAAATTGTATGAATTTTTTTTATCAAATATCAATTTTACGTACAAATTTAATAACGCAAAAAATATTCAGTTCCGTTGAATACATCAGGTTTTTTAAAAAATTTTTAAATTTTTTATGCTTAGTAATTTCAACGACAATTCTTAGTGACATTATATCAATGCTTTGTTAAATTTTAATTATGATCGCAAACTCAAAGATTTTAGAGTTAGTTATACAAAACAGGAAGATTAATTTCAGATAAAATCTATGCGCGCATTACTAAGTGTAAGCATATCAGAAGCACAATTACATAACAAAAAGTATTTTAAAAAAAAGAGTGCTGTCATGTAAACTTACTGTTTACAAAAAGCAAGTGTAACTGTATTTTATAATTAGTATTATATTATTGCATGTATTTAAAATTGTGTTACATTTTTTTTCCAAATCTTTTGTAATTTAGCACGATAAAAATAATGTACAGAACATCGCACATAATTCATAAAATTTGCGGTTCATAAGACATTTCACGTTACATTTTTCTTTAATCAACTCTTTCCAATTTCCTGAGTGCTGATTAGCCATCTCGTTCGTAAAGTGTAAGAAATGTTATTTATTATTTCTTTTTTTTTTTTCATTTTTACAAAAAGAGCTTTAATTATTGTATGGTAAACCAAACAAAAATTGTGGGCCTTAACTTTTGTAATCACATTTGATGAACTGACATGTTGCAAAATATCCACCAACCAAAACCATATCGGACTAAACTAGAGACAACACTAAAAATGAGTATTTAAGCATTCAACAGCATTTTGTATTGATGTAATTTTAATCGAAAACAATTTTTGTCGTTTACTATTATTATTATTATTATTAAAGGTAGAAAAGCTTAAATAACATTTTTAAATAGCATGTTAAATATATTAGAATGGAACATAAGCTAAAATAATCTAAATATAGGTCTAAGAAGAAAAATAAAAATCATTTATTAGGATTTTTTACAGGCTCGAAAACATGTTGATATTTTACATGAAACTAAATATTTGTAATATTAAATATCGTATACTAGATATATATGTCTGTATACTTTTAAAAATTGAGCACACATTTTCACGTTCGTTATTACAGAAACAGTCCAAAATATCACTTGACAGACTTAAGATACCTAAAACTAATGGCAGTGCAATTAGAAACGGATTTATTACAACGAACCATAAAGTTAACTTAGTTTCCTTTAAAACGAGTTCTAAATTATTTGCGCCGAATAAGAGCACTGCTTTATTTCTTTAACTTGAAGCGCTGAAGTTTTAAGTATGTCTAGTGCATTTATCAAGGCTTAAATTGCATTCGAGCTAATGTCAGAGATCAGCTCTTTCAATTCTGTTTTTTTTTTCCTTTGAAACATTTTTTTCCCCGTAATCGACAGTTGAAACTGGTTAAAAACTTTTGTATAGTAATAAATACTGAAAATATGTCAATATGTGCGTTTAATGAGTGTTTACTATTAACTAATTGAGGATATTATTTGCTATAAAATTAGTTTTACTCGTATAAATATTTTAAACAGTATGCATGTATACAAATATGTTTGGTGAAAGAACAAATTCAGCTGAAAATTTCAGCATGCTCGCATAAGGTTTTTTTTTTTTTTTTTTTTTTGAAATACATTATTTTAAAGTAAAATACATTGTTTCAAAATAAAAATCAATGACTTGAGAGATGCTAAAAACAATTAGGGAGTCTCGAAATAAATAACGAATTTGATTAAATTGAGAAACGTTAAGCAAATTGGCCAAAAGATGGCGGCACAAAGTCTAACTCATTGTGATTTTCAGCAGACGCGGTCTGTAGTATACTCAGGAGCCCAAATTAGCGGATAGCTTTAGTTTTTTATTATCCGGCAGACGATAGCATAACCGCTTTGTAATAACAGAATAAAGAATAAAATTTCCATCCAATTTTAAATAATCTTATCAAGCTGAGGGGCGCACTGAACGTAAACTTTAGGGGATGGAAATTCTCAATCTGCCTAAAAATACTTCAAATTTTCCCGAATGATAAGATACGGGTATGTGCACATCAAGAACATCTAGTGAAAATTGACACTCGGGCAGTCAAAAAATTCCAAAATTAAATTATTCCTCCAAATTTGCCAAGTACGGAACTTTTTGGGAGGTCACAATGACCTCCCGTGACCTTCCATTGGGACGTCCCTGATCAAGTTTACAAATATTGCTTGCTGTTAAAAAAAGTGTTGGATTTTGGAATTTGCTAACGAATTTGATTTTGGCAATAATCAGAAAATTTCTTAACTATCAGCTGTCAAAAATATCTTTGTAAAAAGATGATTGATTTGTCGTTAAAACTGTTGTTTTATCTAGATTTTTAAGTTTTTTTAAAATTTTAACAATCTGATATTTGACTTGTTGGCATAGGCATTTAATACAGGCAGAGGGAATTATCTTTACTTTGATTCAGAGCATGTTTAGTATATTATTTTGCACTCAGGCACGTTACTTCGAGGAGTCGGGGTGAGGGCCAATTCACCGTGATAAATCAAAGTTTTCAGCACATAAATGTGTGTGATTTTCGTTATTTTCTGATAAAATTTGCAATGAGCATGCAACTTTCCTTCTCCTCGCCCCCCCCCCCCCGCGGAAAAATTAAAAAAAAAAAAACGGATGGGCCTGTTTGCACCCTTTTTATTTATCTATTTATTCATTTTTCAAAATTCCCTGCAATACATACAATCAAACGGTAGCACTTATTCTTTATGTTAACATACTTTTGGTAGTTCCTGGAGTTTAGTTGTCATTTTTATGCAAAAAACCTTTTTTATACTTTTGCTTGTAAACAATAAGTAGTAATACTTAAATGTTTTATTTTACTCGAACTGAAATTAAACTTATTTTAACATAACAACCATTGCAACATAATATTAATATGGCTCATTGATTTTTTTAAGTGGGTTAGAACTTTCATATTGAAAATGCCTGAAAAAATTCAGATTTTACTGTAAAATTTTTATAATTCCGACACAATCCAATATTAGAGTGTTGACGTTCCAACAGCCAAAATGGGACAATGCGTCTGGTGATTAAATACATGATGGTGGTAGTAAGAAAACTCTTCATTAGAAAATAACTTTTCTGTAACATGCTACTTAAAGATTTATTTTAAAACTTTTCCCCTGAAATATGAGTTAAGATAAAAGGAATCATGGGAAGCTTAGAATTAAACAGAGCTTGATTACCGCAGGGGCATGTGGGGCACAGGCAGATCTCAAGGGGGTCTAAAATCCCCTTAATTTATCATGATAATTAAAAATAAATAATGATTTCACTCAGAATCTAGAGTACGATGATATCATTGATATTTTTGCAAATGCCAAGGCAAGAAAAAAAAATCTTTTATTTGTTGATAAAAACTCCCCTTAAAAATTCCTTATAATAATTTAATCTCTTTGCAAATCCCAAAACCACTCTAAGTTTAGTCTGTATCTACTATTAAAAGTTATACCATAAATAATTTTGACATTTACGGTTTACTTCAGCGGATAAAGTTGAACCATATCTTGTATAATTATCGTACACTGTATATCGTGTACTTTTTAAATGTATATATTATATTGTGATATGAGGTACCACCAAATTTAGCATGGTTGTGTAAAAACGCAAGTATCAAATTATTTTGTAGCTTCAATAGGATAAGCGAGAAGGGCAGGGGGGGGGGGGCACAAAATGAATTTCATGCCTAGTATTTCCAAAACTCTTAGTCGGGCCCTTGGGTGAATGGAACTACCCTGAAATGGAAATGTGCCTCATGTCAAGTGTCAGAATGATCGGGCTCTGGAATTAAAATGTACATCATATATTTTGCAGAGATTTTAATACTGATACCAGTTTAGAAATAACTTCTACATTGAATTTGGAAGTCGATATACTTGTTTTTATTTCTACGTAAGATACAGACAACGAGCTGAAAACTTACATAAAATTAAAACGTTTGATACACCCAAATATTATGAAATTAAGAACATATTAAATCATTTTACAATGGAATATTGCTTTTAAAAATGTACTTAGAAAATGTCTGGAGAATAAACGATATTGCTTAAGGCGTAAAAATAACAATGCAAAAAATCAAAAGCGTAATAAGTAACACGTAAAACGTAATTCCTCTGCTTCGTTTTCATCCAAAGTAAAAAATAATGTTTTTTGTCACTGAAAATGTGCGATATTTTCATTTAATTTCATAATACCGTATCTTATAGACAAGCGTTTCTTAATTTCTTTGATCAGTGGAACCCTTTTAAGTGCTCACTTTTTTCGTGGAACCCTTAGTTTTCTGTGAATAGTTTGCAGTGGTGTAGCCAAGGTTCTTTTTAAAAGGGAGCTAGGTTCTTATCTCAAAGAGACTATCACATTAACTATTTGTCGTTAAATTGATAAATAAATAGACTTCATTATAGATCATGGTAATGATTGTTTTTAAAACACCAAAACACTCCTATTTGCATAGGTGACTGGTGCCCCAAAAAAGTGGGGGGTCAATGGATGTGCGAGATCGGGGGGGCAGGTTCGGTGGATGACACACCCTTAAAGCTAAATTTTTTCTTCAAAAGTTAGGCAATTGAATTTTTACGTCATTATTAATGATTTGACCTTCCGAAAATTCGAGAAACGGACTCAAAAAGCAGGACCAGATGGCCACAGAAAATTCTCCCCTTTAAAATCAAAGTTTCATTTTAATTTTCCGGAATAATAACATGAAAAAAGCATAAAACAAACACTAATTAAGTCAGTTCTTTCTTTAAACACGTGAATAGATCATCAGAATAATTTTTCATTCGACTCTTAGTTTTGAACTTGGAAAAGTGTAGGGGCAAAGTCTCTTTACTGTTGAAAGTGAGAGGGCAATTGCAATTGCGCCCCTTGACCCCTCGTACGAGCCGCCTATGCCTGTTTGCGATTCTGAGTTTTTTTAAAAAGGATAAATAACCTCAGAATTTACATAAACATAACAGTAAGCAAAATAAAATAAAGTAAAATATACAAACTATAAAACGTAAATTACAAACGTCATAACAAAACATTAAGAAAATCTTGATTATAGTTCAACATGAGTTAGTAGTAAATTCAACACTAAAGAGCGCCAAAGGCACTGTCCGCAGTGTTATTTAATTGATTTAATATGGAGTACAAACACAAATATGTATCAAACAGTAATATTTACAAATTAATTTTACACAAGTAATAAATATTTCACACAGAACAATAATTCGACTGTTTGACTCCAGAAAAAAAAACAATTTATGTATGAGTTATATGATTAAATATTTTCTTAATACGGAAAAGAAATACTGATGTGTTTTACCTACAATAGTGTTACTAGTTCAATGAAATTTACAAACAAAACCGTTTTTAAAACTTAAAAACTAAAATGTCTCTTATTTAACAACAATTTTTAAAGTTATTTATAAATCAGAGACTTTGATGTCACTGTATAATATGTTGAATTAAATTGGTCCTCACTCGTTGAATATCAAAACTGTGCCTTCATCTGCTGCCATAGATGCGGGGAGAGTGGCTAGTATTAATAGAACATTTTAAATTTGCGTCAAAAATGGTAATATTTGGTAATGGTGCAGGGGGGAATTAGGGGTGTCCTTCCATAAGTTTTACAACATTGAAGTCACTTTTAAACTATGTTTGGTGATATTAGGGGGTCAGTAGCTTCTTCCGGATTTTTTTCGAAATTGAAGTGTTTAAAAGTGAAAAAGAAATGCTTTATGACTGACCTTGGAAAAATTTCGAAGTTAAATCTTAAAGGCACAATTTCAGGCCACAAATAAAAATATTCCTATAGTGGCTAACCCTGATGGGTAATAAAGCTCAGATTAGTATACCGAAAGTAAAAAATTTATTTTTAATTTTGAGAAAGCGTTTTAATCTATTTTTTAAGTGACAAATTTGAAAGATGTGAAATGAAAACTTGCAAGTCTCATGGAACCCCTGAGAGAGTTTCGTGGTACCCTGGGGTTCCGCGGAACACAATTTAAGAAACGATGTTATAGACAATTCTGCTAATCAGAATAATGTAACAAATTTCATGATACTACTTAAATATGCAGAAAGGCATTTAGAGCATCGACTATTGAGCGTTCAGTCAACTTCATTTTTTTAATTGAACGTACTAGAGAACATTCAAGTCGGTATAGTGTAAAAATAAATTAAACATATACATTCTCTATAAAAATTAAAGCCAAAAGTAATAAGAATGCACCAGGATATGGTGCTGCTTGAATTTCTACCCTCCAGAAAGTGTCTTTTTCGCGAACCAGTTTTTTTTTTTTTTTTTTTTTTTTGTACAATTTAAACTAGCATGTGACATTGCAACCGATATATTAGTCTGCATAGAACAAAACCAAGTGCATTAAATCCACGCGAATTATTGAATGGATATTATATAAGTAAATCACAAACAGGAGAAAAATTAACATTAATTCTTTTAATTCAAAACAGTCAAAGATATAGCCAAGAATAAATATTAACAGAAAACTATTATCAAATATAGGTCATTCTTCAAAAAAAGTAATTTTTCTGTCGCACGTCTTTTACAGTATAAACATTTAAGAACAATTCATTTAACAATGCTTTTTAATTTTAACCAAAAATATAAATATTTAAACCTGCCAACAATTTTTTAATAATATTTTTTATTTTAGTATATTTTTGGTTCACAGCATGTGAGTTCTCACCTCCGTGGCATGTCACACACCTGATGTGACTGTTTATGTTGCTTAATAACTAGTTTAATTAAAAGTATATACTTATTTATTTATTATTCTTTTCACAAGTGTCTCAAATACCAATTTTTTAAGTCTATTTAAATTTTTAATATTGTGTTTTAGTTCGTTTTAGTAGGATAAGGAGTCATATCACACAATAAATTCTCTCCTCCGTTAACTAAACACAAAATGCCATTCATCATTAACACGTGAGTCATTCCATGTCAAGTGACCTAGGGGTCCCCACTCGACCATCTCCGATTTGGATGAAATTTTATAGAGGAGTAGAGATGCCTTTGAAACTAATCAATGCAAATTTTCAGCTTCCTAGATCCAAATCTTGAGGATCTAGGATCTCCGAAAAATGTGATCCAAGATGGCGGATCAGCTTTTTGTACCAAATTGCCAAGTTTACACCAATTCTACAGCAAATTTTATTACACTGAAAGCCTGAAATTTTAGGCGCTTAAAGTATGATTGACTGTTAGTATATTCAAGTATTTTTGTGAATTTGAGCTTGTTAGATTTTGTGTAGCATGCGCGTGAACTTGTGAAAAAGCGCGATGGGAAATTTTTTTCCTGGATTTTACGTTGTCATAAAATCTGAACAAAAATAATCCAAAAGCTCGTACTGCGTGATTCCATCGCAAAAATGCTTGTTTTTAATGGGTTACAGTTACCGAGCTTAAATATGTATTTTCTGGAAGATATTGTGATTCAAAGTAACTATCGAAACCATTCAAGTGAAAAATAGCATTTTTCAAAGCGCTATAGCTCAAGTTTGTCACCTCGCATCTTCTTTTCGTTTATACCATTAGAAGGAACACACTTTTCCCTTTCAAAATAAGTTTTTTCTTCGATGGTGTTCTTTCGAATAAGGATAAAAAAACGAGCTTGAAATTATGTCAGTCGTAACGAATAGCCATGTTCAATCTCAGATTACAAGACATTTTTAAACACTGGAAGCCTGAAATTTTAGGAACTTAACGTAATTTTGGTTGTCAACACGTTCTAGTATTTTTGTGAGTTTGAGTTCATTAACTTTTGTGTAGAACGCACTCAAAGTCTTGACGAAACGCCGCAGAGAAACTTTTTCCTGGATTTATAGTCATAAATTCTGAACAAAAATGATTCAAATGCTCGAACTTTGTAATTCTATTGTCGATATACATGTTTTTAATGGGTTATAGTTGCAGAGCGTAAGTATTGATTTTCTAAGACATATTGTCATCCGAAGTGGCTATCAAAATAGTTCACATGAAAAATAGCCTGTTTTAATGCCCGGTAGCTCAAGTTTGTCACTTTGCATCTTCCTTTCGCTGGTACCTTGAGAAAGAACATATTTTTTCCTATAAAAATAGGTTGTCTTTTAGATGGTGTTCTTTCAGATAAGCGGGAAAAAATGACCCTGCTATACTATTTATCGTTACCGAGAAAATCTCGTTCTTAAATAAATAAAGAATGGTGAATGCCGTGACATCCGACTTATAGGGATTTTGCAACTGTTATTAGTCAGAAATAGTTTCTTATTAATCATTTAAAAAGTTCTTTTGTAAATGAAATATGTTAAAATCAGAAAAGCATTTTGTTCAGGAAACGGAATAATACACTAAAAAGAACAAAATAATTTTCTTTTCTTCTTCTTTTTTTTTTAAATCATATTTCATTTACAAAGTATCCTTTTAAATGATTAATAAAAAACTATTTCTGACTTATAACAGTTGCAAAATCCCTATAAGTCGGTTGTCACCAATGGCGTACTGGGCCGCCGGGATGTTGGGAAAATTCCCTTTGCGCCGGCGCCTGTCTTTTTTTTTTTTTATGAATTTTGTATCGGATATTGCGGCGCCTGGTACCATAAGATTTATTGTATGAGATGAACAAATAAGACGACTTAACATCATAAAACTACGCGCGTATACCATCCCTTTTTAAAATCAAAGTTACCTCCATTTATCGGTTTAATCAAAATCGTTAATGTAAAATGCTTTTTTTATTCCCATCCAAATCTATACCTCCTTCACCCAAGGAATAAAACGGCTGCGGAGTTTCCCCCTCCTTTTTTTAAAATAAAAGTGACATGAGAGGATTTTTTTTTTTAATTTGAAGTATCAATTCGCGAATCTAACAATAAGTAACCATTCAGCGCCGACTTGAACTCAGTTGAAACTATAAGCCTTTCCCCTAAAATTTTTGAATAATGCCGTGGTTTCCAGATTTTTTTGAACCAAGGCGCCTATCTCGGACATCTAACTTTCGTACGGCGTCCATCTCTCTATAACTCAGTGACAAAGCCAGGGTTTTTAGTCCTGGTGGGGGAGGGGGGGCTAAGGTCAAAATTTCTTATGTTGTCTTGATGACGCTTCCAATGAAGCAAAAGAAAGGCAAAAACTTCGGTTTCACTGCGCACGGGGAGTGAGGCTGCAGCCTCATATACATACACACACACATAGCTTCTTTCCTAGATTCATCACTGATATAACTGATCATAACTAACAGACAAAAATGAATAAAACTGGTATGCCTTCATTGCATAGCCCTTTATTTTTATTCATGATTAAGAAGCGCTGCGAAATTTTTCAACAGTTCATATAATTCTCTAATAGTGAAGAAAATGAAAATTTCGTGTCGCCGGCGCCCCCATGAAGACTTTACGGCACTCTAATTTACCCTCCCCCCCCCCCAGCAGACTGGAAAACAAAATTAAAGGTAGGAGCCACTAATTTTCAAATAAGAGATTTTTTTTTCGTCAAAAATATTTTCTTTTAAATCATTATTAAATGTAGCGCATGTTTACACAAAATTGTTGTACGCGCGCATTATACTTCTCATTTTCAACTTATCACACTTAATAGCGTTAAATTTGGGCTTTTTCATAGGATCAGATTATCCTTTTAATCATTTCATTTGACATTTTTCACACTTCTACATACCTTTTCCCTTTCAGGTGCTGCTACTTTTTTTTAAAGGCGGCAAATGTCACCACTACTCAATAAATTTTATTTAAAATTCAAAACGTGATCAGGAGCGTAACTAGGAGGAGCAGGGGGACACCAACCCCCTCCCTACGGGCGCGAAATTGAAGATATGATTAAAAACATTTCTCCCAACTTTAAATGAAAAAGAAAAAAATCAATCGAAAATCAATTTTGTCGACTAAAATCAGCGGCAGCCACCGTTGGGGTACGAGAAACATAACTCGCTGCCTTACCCCAGCATTATTAAAGATCACCAAAATTTCCATTTAAAGTACTTCAATTTTGAAAATTTTCAGGGGATAGCATCTAGATGACCCACATCATAAAAGATCGTTTAAAATTTAGCATATTGGATTTCAATTTCAGAAACTTACTAGAGGAGCCACCCTAACTTCAGCGAAATTTATTATAATTCCCGAATTTCGGGAATTATTTATTATAATTCCCGAAATTATAATAAATTGTCTACAATTTCGTTTTAGCTCTTCAATTTCAAAATCTTTCCAGAAGAGAGTCCCCGAACACCATCCCGTCCTCTAAAGTTATCAAAGGCAGCATACAGCTATGCCATTTAAGACTGAAATCTTCGCTTAATTGAAATCTTCGCATATTATTGAGAAACATCCAAGATCCTGCATTATAATTTACCTAACTGAAGTCCGCTGAAATATACGTTTCAAACATTTTTGATCGGAAAAAAAATAGCGTATCGTTACAAACCTATTACGAGATTTAGTTCAATAAAAAAATGAATGGATAAATAACATAATAGCATTATGTAGGTCGCTGTAATATGTTTTAAAAAGAAAACAAGTTAAAATAAAATACCAAAACAAGTATACAAAAAGTAGTGAACGAGATTTAAATAATGTAATGAATTAATAATAAGCTCTCAGTGTTTGAATGTTTTAAAGTGAAGGTAAACCAAAACTTTATCCCGAGTTTTAGGAGGCATGATGTTTAAATTAAAATAAAGTGGGGGGGGGGGGAGACTCTAGAGTCATCACTCCAAAATGTGAAAAGTTTTCTCTTTGGAGCCGCAAGCTCTTGTATTTCAAATAAATAAAAATATCAGGCTGGAAATTTAAAATTTCATTTTCGAAAATCTAAAGCACTCAAATGGGTTTAGAAAAGAAAACTGGGGGAGCGCTTTCCATTACATTTTCACCAATAATAAAAACAAATACGTAATACGTAAAAAGAGAGAAGAAAGCGGAAGAGTGGGAAGTCCCCGAACCTTATATCACTTCGTTTTTGGTCGCCAAAGGTAGCCGAGAAGCGGGTTTTTTAAATCTTGATTTTGAAAGAATTCCGAGGAAGAGTTCCCTAACCACATCGTCTACAGTCACCAAAGGCGGCCTAAAATTACTTATTTAGGTCTTCAATTCCAAAAAACTTCCAGGAGAGCGCCACACTCAAATATTCGTGAAACGCAACCACCCCATCATTCAAAATCGTTTAAAATTTCGGTTTTAGGACTTTAATTTCTAAAAATTCTAGAAGTCCCTGAACCTCCCTTCCCCCTAATATCACCATAGATAGTCTTTTTTAGGGCTTAAATTTCTAAAAATTCCAGAGATTCCCGAACCTCCCTTCTATTCTAATATCATCAAAGACGGTCTAAAAATATGGTCGTTTTTAGGGCTTCAATTCTGAAACGATTTCCGAGAGGAGCTCCCGAAAAGCCTAATACATCGTCGAAAATAGTCCGCAATTTTTTCCCGGAACTTCAATTTTAGAAAATTTCCGAAGGAAAGCCTACGAACCTCTCTGCCCACTAATATTACCAATGCTCGTCTAAAAACTGTGTTTTAGCCCAGCCAAAAATCGACTGCAGTTAAACTGCAAAAAAACTGGTGGTATTTGGAACCGAGCAACTGCAGTTCAACAAAGCATTAATCTACAGTTCAACTGAAATACGGAGGTTCAAAAAGACTGAACTTTTTGAACTGCAGTTTTTCGGTTCCAAATACCACCAGAATTTTAAAATAAAAAAACTGCAGTTTTTTTGCAGTCTAACTGAATTTTTCTGAACTGCAGTTTTTCAGTTCCAAATAACACCAGAATTTAAAAATATATATCTGCAGATTAACTGCGGTTCAATTGCAGTTCATTTTCTGCAGTTCTCTGGTTCCAAATACCACCAGAATTTCATAAAATGAAAACTGCAGTTGTTCTTGAGTAAAAAAAAAAATTGCAGAAACGTTACCCACCAAATTAAAAACATTAGTTAACAAATAATAACAAATGGAATTAATGCGATAGAAATCCAAAACCACTTCAAAATTAAAGCTTAGACAATTCTTTAATACAAATACCTAAATTGACTACAGATTGATGTGCGTAGTGCGTTTTATAAAACATCTAATTAAAACTTGAACTCTTCCTCCGAAATACAAATTAAGATTTTACTAATTTGGAGGATATTAAAATTGAAAATTTCCAGCCTAATTTTGCACGAAAATACATTGCTATGATTATGAAAGTAGTACAAAAAGTTTCGAGACACAATAACAAATAGAACAATTTGTAAGAATAAAAAAATCATGAAATTTGTCCAAATCGACCACGTGGTGCAAAGTAATTAAATTAATTAGACTGGTTAATATAAAGATATCATAACACAATTTTTTTCATGCCTGGATATTGATAACATAAATGTTCGCTCAAAGTTTTAAGTCAATCGGTTAAAAAATAAAAATTACAAAAATTAAAAACTTCCAACAAGGTATTACATTTTCAAGATAACCCTAATCTGCTATGCACTAATTAAATAAAAGTTAATCACTCAAATAATAACAGGTGAATTTTCAAGTGTCTTACCTTTTCGTAAACCGGAGTCATATTTCATTCCTTTCGCATGGGTTTTTGAACGATGAAACTTAAAATTGCGCTAATAAATTGATTTCGAAGCGGAGCAAAAAACAGCGCGCTTTCAGGGTTAAAGTGGTTACCTTCCTTCGTATTTCTTTGCTGGGGAACCCCGCGGCGCGGCTAGTAGTTCGGTCCCGACCGCGGTGTTCCGGTGCGTTAGTGCTTAGGTTCCGGGACATTCTTTCAAGCGATATTTGTTCTTATTTAATTTTAATTTCCTGATTTTTTTTCCATAAGAGACTAATTTGACATTGTTTAAATCCGAATCCTTCTTGAAATTGGTATTTTTAAAAACCATATTTTCACTTACATTATTCAAAACTAATAAATATGGCATAACTTTACAAGTGTCAATGCCAAAAGTAATATATTTATGTTTTGAGCCAGACATGCACATTTATTTTATCCTCAATAATTTAGCTTTAATGAATTTTATTAGGTGCGGCGTGTGATCAAGGAACATGAAAGAGATCAACTATCTCAAACGTCACAACAGTTCACATAAGGTCCACTCGTCATATAAAGCAATCGACCGTGTGACTCGCTATCTGTGAATCATCCGGTGCATAAGAAGAGCTAAGGTCACGCTACGGCAAAAATTAATTTAAAAGTGAAATCAATCATGATTGCTCAAAAATTTATAAATAAATAATAGGAATGTATAAATAAATAATAAGAATATATAAATAAATAAATAATAAAAATATGTGATCAAATAAATACAATAGAAAATAAATAAAAAACATAAAGATTAAAAGTTTCAATGTTATCATCTTTCTTTTTTTTTTTTTTGAATGAAATTTACTTAAAAGTACTTTCTTTCTTTTTTTTGGATGAAATTTACTTAATAGTACCTTCTTTCTTTTTTTTGGATGAAATTTACTTAATAGTACTTTCTTTCTTTTTTTTGAATGAAATTTACTTAATAGTACTTTTTTAAGGAGTCATACAGTCAGACCTCGTTTTGCAACACCAGGATTTCACGACATTCCAGATATCACGTTAATTATTTAAAATGACGAACACATAACACATCATTTCAATGCTAAGTCGAGCCGGATTAAACAGCAGTGTTCTATTGTGAAACTCCAGCTAGCTGCTTAAACAAGATCTAATTTTTCTTCACAACTGAAATCTTTTCAGTAAAACGATAAAAACATCTGGAAAAGTTGATTGCTGGAATTTCTGAGAAGCGATAAGAGACCTGTGTTAGTATAGCCTATGCCTGTAGAATGGCGGGGCGGGTACGTAAGTTCTGCACGTGACAGATTTTAACGTTTGACATGAGGGACAATACATAGGAATGCAAAGCACGCGAGTTTTAAGAAATGGACAAAGGAAGTAGTAACAGAAGAGCCATAGCAATCCTTGCAAGTTTCTCTCATGGGAAAAGGAGAACATTCTTGAGACCCATATTAGATTTACAAGAAATACAAAAAACCTTTTAACTATAACAAAAATATAGACAACGTTCTTCTAAGTTCGAAAGGTAGGGATTAGCTTTTAGAATATCTTCAATTAAAAATCAACTTTTTAAAAAGTACGATTGTTTGAATTGTTATTCAAAAAGTTAAAAAAAAAAAACTTTCTGAAAAGTTTTACGGTGAAATAAAAATAAAATGTTTTTTTTTTTTTTTACGACTTTAAGCTTGTCCTTAAATAATTCAAAATTACGTTAGTTGAAATTGATCAATAATACCAAATTATTAATTAATTTAATCAATATGTATTTCATTAAAATATTGTTTAGGCGTCAGTATGCCTATGATGACACTTTAAGCAGTTTAAATCTGTTATAGTCAGAATTGTCATAGTCTTGGTTGTTTGCTATAGTTTTGGTTGGGGTGGAGGTGCAGTATTCATATAAGTGGATAAATACATTACTTGCATACATACAATTTTTGGAATTTCGAAAGGTGGTTGCTTTGTAACACGTAACTCAAATGAATAAATAGTTAAAATTACAACTTAAAGGAAAAAAATAAAAACACCGAAGCAATATAGCATATAGTCGAGAAAAAGATAACTTTTTTTTACTTTCAAAAAAAGTGTAGTTTTTATGAAGTTGCGTTTGAAACTTTAAAGTCATCAAATAGTTGGTCCAGTTTGCTTCGATAGAAAAAATCTGCAAAATAACTGCAATTGCAAAAAAAGATAAAATAAAAGCATTTTGCATTCATCAAAACAACTGCAGTATTTTTCAAATATACGCGAAAATTTCTTTTCATCTGCAGTTTTTTTTGAAGTCGTTTTTTAGCTGGGAGGAGCTGACCTTCAAACCTTTCTTGGGGAACGATCCTATCACTCGCTCTAAAATCATTAAAGACCGTCTTAAATTTTGTTTAAGGGTTTGAATTTCGAAAGAGATTGGGGGAGAGCTCTCGGGAACTCCTCTCCCTTACATCATTGAAAGTCAACTGAAATAAAGTTTTTAGAGTTTCAAATTCTGAAAAAATGCCCGTCCTCTTAACATTATCAAAGATGACCTACAATCGTGCTTTTGAGATTTCACCTGCGAAAAAATGCCGTTCCTTCTGACTTTACCAAAGATAGCCTACAGTCGCGTTTTTATGACGAAAAACGCGTTACGTCCGAAAAATTCCCGAGAGGGAGCCCCCGAAACTATCCTCCCGTAATATCACCGGAAATAGTCTAATTGCCTTTTTATCGCTTCAATTTCGGGGAAGAGCCAACCACCCTTTCTAAAATAATTGGATATAATCCACAATTGCGTTTTTAAAGTTTCAATTTCGAAATAGGTCTGGGAGCATCATCGAACCTCTTCAGCCCCTAACATTATCAAAGATAATCTAGAGATAATCTTTAGATATCGCAGTTTTAGAATAATCTTTAGAGATCGTCTAAAACTGCGTTTTAGGGGCTACAATCTCAAAAAATTTCCCGGGGAGGGCCCCTGATCCCCCCCCCCCTCTTTATTAAGATGGTTGTAGATAACAATTGAACTTTACCTTTTCAATCCCGAAAAATAGACGAGGGAGCGCTCTCTAACCTCTTCTCCTTCAAACTCCTCTTCTTATTTATAAAAAAAAAACTCGTCCAACGTTTAATTTTTAGAAGTTCTAACTTCGAAGCCTCCCATCCCCCTAAAACACTCCTCTTTCTAACAGCACCGCGAAGGAAGTAAAAAACTTTCTCTCATTTCGACAAAAAGAGGGGGGTGGGGGTGCAAAAGTTTAAGCTGTCTTAGGGCGTTGAAAATTATTTACTCCTCGGATAGGAAGTTCATCAAGTTTAATTTTTTAGTTGAACTTGGTGAATGGGAGGGGGGGGGGGAATGCGAAAATAGAACAAGGCGCCGGTCAAGTGTTTTTCCCGGTACACATTTTTGACCCAGTACGCCACTGGTTGGTCACGGCATTCACCATTATTTATTTAAGAACAAGATTTTCTCGCTAACGACAAATAGTATATCAGGCTCATTTTCCCCCGCTTATCTTAAAGAACACCATCTAAAAGAAAAACTATTTTTATAGAATAAAATATGTTCTTTCTCATGGTACTAACGAAAGGAAGATGCAAGGTGACAAACTTGAGCTACAGGACATTAAAAACAGGCTATTTTTCATGTGAACTATTTTGATAGCCACTTTGGATGCCAAAATCTCTTAGAAAATCAATATTTACGCTCTGCAACTATAACTCATTAAAAACATGCATATCGACAATAGAATTACGAAGTTCGAGCATTTGAATCATTTTTGTTCAGAATTCATGACATTTTAAAAACCAGGAAAAAGTTTCTCTGCTTCGTTTTGTCAAGACTTTGAATACGTTCTACACAAAAGTTAATGAACTCAAACTCACAAAAATACTAGAACGTGTTGACAATCAAAAGAAGTTTGAGCTCTTAAAATTTCAGGATTCCAGAGTTATAAAATGTCCCGTAATCTGAGATTGAACATGGCAATTCGTTACGACCGACATAACTTCAAGCTCGTTTTTTTTATCCTTATTCGAAAGAACACCATCAAAGAAAAAACTTATTTTGAAAGGAAAAAGTGTGTTCTTTCTAATGGTATAAACGAAAAGAAGATGCTAGGTGACAAACTTGAGCTATAGCGCTTTGAAAAATGCTATTTTTCACTTGAATGGTTTTGATAGTTACTTTGAATCACAATATCTTCCAGAAAATACATATTTAAGCTCGGTAACTGTAACCCATTAAAAACAAGCAATTTTTGCGATGGAATCACGCAGTACGAACTTTTGGATTATTTTTGTTCAGATTTTATGACAACGTAAAATCCAGGAAAATTTTTTCACATCGCGCTTTTTCACAAGTTCACGCGCATGCTACACAAAATTTAATGAGCTCAATTTCACAAAAATACTTGAGTATACTAATTGTCAACTATACTTTAAGCGCCTAAAATTTCAGGCTTCCAGTGTAATAAAATTTCCTGTAAAATTGGTGTAAACTTGGCATTTCGGCACAAAAAGCTGATCCGCCATCTTGGATCACATTTCTCGGAGATCCTAGATCCTCAGGATTTGGATCTAGGAAGCTGAAAATTTGCATAGATTAGTTTCAAAGGCATCTCTACTCCTCTATAAAATTTCATCCAAATCGGAGGTGGTCGAGTGGGGACGATTCGAAAAATTAGGTCAGTTGACGTGGAATGACTCACGTGGCAGTAATGACATCAAATTTTATTTTGCATGATACAATGGTACCCTTGTTAATTTTCAGTAATAAAGGAGTTGTGAAATTTTTGTCAAAAAAACAAGGAGATAGATTTTGTTTGAAAAAGTAAGTGTGGTTATTGCGACTTCTCACCTCCGTGAACTTGACTTTCAGGGATTTAAACTAATGTAAAAAAAGAAGTGAACGCGTTTTCATATGCTTAATATGTGCAGATTGTAGCAACGAAGAAAAATAATTGTCCCTGAAAAATGTATCCATTTGGCGTATATTAATGGAAAATTCCTCACCTCCATGAATCTCACCTCCATGACAGACTTTATCAATGTCATTATTTCTGAGGTGAAAATAAACGATGGAGGGGAAATACATCAATCTCAGGCGTTCTACCAAAATTATAAATCGCCAGTATATTCACTTATTTACTCAATGCTATTTTTTTATCACACATTTGAACTAAAAGGATATTTACAAATCAAGCCGTCTTTTAATTAAGAGAGTTTAATATTGGATTCTCACTAATCATTAAAATAGATCATTGTTTGCACAATTAAAAAAATTGCTACTTTGATATTAAATTGGTCTCAATTTTTAAACATTTAGAGTTTTTTTTTTTTTTCTTTTTTTCTTATTTCCGTGAACGAGGCATTTATTTTTTTTTTTTTTCATGAGTAAAATAATTGGTACTTAGCTGGGCCAATGTTAATGGTTGATTCTAACAGGTAATACTTTCGTGTAAGAATGAAGAAAAAGGAAAAAAAAAGTTTCGAAATTGAAAAATATTTTTGTTTAAAAGTTACACTATCTGGAAAATGACCCATACATTAATAATGTAAAAGAGAAAATAAGTGCCAATCACTCAAGAAACCACAATTGAATAACTTTTAGTGCGGCACTGGAAATCTTAGTCAATCTTCAATCTTGTTGTGACTTCTGGCCTGCTTTTCTTAAATCACCGCCGGTTGCTTTTGGGAAATTCGTCCATGATTCAAAGTTAGCTCATGTAAGATCGCTTGATTCATATCTCACAGTTACACAAGAAAAGGGTCGGATACTCTTCTAATAGCCCTCACACAAATGACTATGGAACTCCACTCCCAGCTCGTTTCGCTCGCCAAACCCTCGTTCTATACTTGCGGTGGTTCAATGCTGCCTGCGACGGATGAAATTTGATGATTTTGATATTTATGCCCAATATGTCCTCAATATATCTTAGATGTCGGAACCTTTAATATTTTGAAGGGTAAAACAAGGCGGAATGGCTTTCCCTGGATGTCCTGCCCGTCCAATGGTACCGATATTAACCAGGTAGACATTCGCAGTTCGAAACATATATGGTTACAATCACATAAACACACACCGAGACAGACACGCACGGGTTTCAATAATACGCATCCGCAAATTTGAGAAACACTTAGATTCGTATTTTATGTATTGTTTTATTATTTATATTTTACGTTGAAAGAAACGATTTTCATTTTAAAGTTTTTTAATGCGCTTAAGTGCCCTTGGGGGTTCTTGTAATTTATTATTTTTTTTGGCCAGCAAAGTCCGTGTTCTATTAATGCATGTAAAATACAAATGAGCTATACATACAATTCTTAACTGAAATGGCAGCATTAACTGTCCATACACTCATCATTTTTTTTCTTTGTTTTTTCAAGAGCATCAAACACGTATCGTACTTTTTTCGCTGGTTAAAAAGCTCTCGACTGGTAAGATTTTTGAAAAAACTCCCAATCCATGTGAGTACATGTAATCCATTCTGCATACATATCAGAAAAATTGCAAAACTTCAGAAGGAAATTGTTTACTTAATGCACCCCCCCCCCCCCCAAACTGTGCTTTAAAGTAAATAGCGGTTTAGAATTTTCCGAGCTTACACATAGTTGTAAATTTATTTTAAGAATATAAATGCTTTCATGTTTTCATTTCAATAAATAGAAATGTGTTGGCTCATGCATTAATTCATGAGTATGAATTGAGTCAATATTTTCCCAGCTTTTGTTGGAGGTTAAGCGTCCATGATTTGTTTTCAGTTATTCATTAATACAAGCAACTCTGAATATTGTGTATTTCGTTTCATATCCATGATGGCGAGTCAAACAAATAATTGCCCTGCTGTAGATGAAAGATTATGGAATTAATTTCCATGTTGTGGTTTATGCGAAACTTATTTTTTTTATTCAAACATTTCTATTCATTTTCTTGAATTTGCGCTAGCAACGTATAAAGATTATTTCAATAAGAGCGATTAGATGTTGAAATAGAATAAAACAAGCTGTGCGTGAGGTATTCACGATTTTTTTTTCATTTAAAGGCCCAATGCATGCCATTTTCTATGGCATGCTACGTCGTTAAAATGTCTACTGCGGCTTCTCATGATGGCACGGATCCGAGTGGTTTGATTTTCAATGACTCTGCAAGCTATCCAGCTGATCTGCCATCTGCTATCCGGCTGAATTTGAGGGATTATCCACGTTATGTTGACTTCAAGGGTATCGGCCGATTGTGGATTTTTCGTATAGAGCTGTGACATCCGGAAAACCTACTAGAAATAGCTAGGTCAAAAAAGCACGATCTTTTTGGCCCATTCACGTCACCTCCTTTACGAGACATAAAAATCATTTTGATAGTCTAGTTTCATTATCTGGACATGCTGCTTACCAGTTGCGATGATGATTTGGCATCAGTGACTGAATAATAAACAATAGATTAGACAGACGACACCAAAACAACATAGCCGCCACAGGCCGCCAACACCAATACGCGCCCATAGAGAGACACTTTAACTATATATATATATATATATATATATACATATATATATATATATATATATATATATATATATATATATATATATATATATATATATATATATATATATATATATATATATATATATATATATATATATATATATATATATATATATATATATATATATATATATATAACAGCCATTTTCAATATTTATTGCTTGTATTTAAAGCCAAACCCCGCAGAAAGTAATTTCATTGCATATTATTTTTTAAACTTATTTAAATCCTCATGTTTAAGAAAGAAATGAAGAACAAAAAAATGACAAAATTACTTTTTGAACTTTAAATTATCTCTAAGCGTCACTCTACCAATTAGTGGTAACAAATAAAGTCCCTAATGGCAGATATAGCACTTAGAATTTATTATAAGGTTAAAGAAGGGAATGAAACCCGGACCTATTTCCTTATTTAATCTTATGTGCGGTTTCGTTTGATGGCAAAAAAATAAAAAAATAAATAAATAAAATTTAAAAAAAAAATGAAAATTAAATACAAAATATACACACCTGAAGATAATGAATTGATTCGAATTGGGGGCAAAAAAGGCCGATTATTCTGTGACAAAAAATTTGCCCGCAAACATTTTGGACTTTAATAACTGGTAGCCTAAGTATTTCAGAAATTGCACAAAATCAATAAATAAAACTGATACATTTTTCGTTTTAAAATACCGACATCTGCAGTATACATTTTCAAGTGCAGATAGCGTATTTTTCTGCGATTATATTGATGCCCTTATCAAAAATACATTTCTACTGCGAAAACAAAGGGGTATTTTGACATTCTCTATATACCTCGCTAATCATGCCGATCAATAGCAAAAAGTTAGAGAATCTCAAAAAAAAAACTAATCAAATACTTTCCTGACGGACAAAAAATCATTGTACGAGTTAATGGTAGCTTGGTCTACAACTTCTCATCATGATGAAGATGTCAGTAGATGATTGACTTTACATTTTTATTGTATATCAGTTTTTTAATACTTTTCACATTAATTTTTACTGTAATCAAAACGAAAATATATTTTAAATTTAAATTAAAAGTTGTGTACTATTTTTACCCTGTTGAACTTATTTTTGCCCTGTTGAACTATTTTTACCATGTGAAAGAAATAAATCCAGCAATTTGATTCAACTCTGCATACATCTTGGATACATATAAATTGCTTTCAATTACTGTTTTGTACTCTAAATGGGATTCTAAAGTCCCCAGTAATAATTTTGTTGTCATGAAAGGAAAACTCTACAACTCAAACAAATTAATTTGGTAGCTCAAACAATTGCTTTTGGGACTCATTATCTTTTTCAACCTGACGATTAATTTATATATTTTATATTTATTCATTTGATTGATTTGAGTTATAAGATTCTCAATCCTAAATTCATTTTTTTAAAATGAGTTAGTAGAAGTATTAATGTTTTTTTTTTTTTTTTTTATTGTCATGTGTGTTAACGTATTAAGTACTAAACATGACAAATGAAGTTATACATTTATATTACAGTATTATTGAAGCAAAAAAAAATATTCATTTATATTAAATCTTATTTTGATTTGTTTTTTCGTTTGTGCTTAACTTTAGTTGTTACTTTTCATGGCTGTTGTCTGGTAATACTGCCTAGGGCAGGTAAAGGGCAGTAACTGTGAAGTTTTGATTTTTTTTTTTTTTTTTTTTTTTTTTTGCATTTTTACCATCTGTTGTCCATTTGCTTTATTGTATAAACTTGCTTATATCGTTTCCGCTGAAAAAAAAGACGCAAAAAAAAAAAAAAAAAAAACGACTAATCTCAGCATTTTCCTATTGTTAGTATTGAATTCAACACACATTTGTTCAAGAATCTCGAAAACTCATTTCTGCAGATACTGCCGTTTACCTGCCCACGGCAGAAAAGACGTGACAAGCTTCATCATGTTTGACAAAATCAAAATCTAACAAAACTATTAAAAGTAAAGAATTGCATAACAAATATTCATATGGGTACAAAGCATGGTTTTATAATATGCAAACGAGCTGATGTGTGCATCACATGACTTCCTTTAACACCAATTTAATGTTATTTCGACATTATTGACAATTTTAATGTGATTCAATAGTTAACTCTCTAAATATTTACCAACAATGGCCAAATTGAAACCTGATTTAAAAAAAAAAAAAGAAAAGAAAAAATCTCCAATTTGTCGCCAAGTTGGCGACAAAACTTGGCAACCAAAAGACTGGCGATATATTGCCAAGTGTCAGCCAAATTATAATAGCACTTGAGTTAGCATCGAAATTAACAATGATTCCTCCAAAAAAGGTGCAAAAGACCCCTTTAGAAGAACCCGAATGCAACCAAAAGAGAAGGTGTCCAACTAGACCCCACTAGGAGTCTACGTACCGAATTTCAACTTTCTAGGACATACCGTTCTTGAGTTATGCGACATATATACGCACTTACGTACATACAGACGTCACGAGAAAACTCGTTGTAATTAACTCGGGAATCGCCAAAATGGATATTTCGGGCGTCTATACGTTCTTAGGTATATATGCACGTGTGGTCGGGTCGAAAAAAGAATCAACATTCATTCGGGGGTGCGCAAAATGGAAATTAAGGTGGATTTTTAAGTGAATTTTTTTTCGCGAATACAATTCTTCCTTTTTTGTAAAAGGATGTAAAAAGGAAACCATTCGTCGTTTCCTTTCCCTTCTTTAATTTCTAATCGATACGTGACTTGAAACTGACACTTCTAGCGACAAAAATGTTTTCATTTTTATTTCAGTATAAACAGTAGTAAGCTTTTAGTAGACATATGGCTGTATTCATACGTCAAGTTGAGGACAGGTAAATTACGCAGAGAAAAATACCAGGCATAGTTCTAATGTAAATTTAACTATTGGTGCAGAATTGGTTTCTAATCACTAAAAGAATTTGCAAACGAAAATGCTAACATATGGAACGAATGAGGAGTTATAAAAATCTTGCTTCAAAAAAAAAATGGTTTTTAGATCGTTTAATATGCTCACATAAGATATTTATACTTAGAAAAATTACATCTTTAAAATTTATATCCCTGTAGCCCAAGTTCCATCAAAAATGACCTTCTTCGATTATAAAGTTTGTTACAGGAAATTTAAATAAAGAACACTGTAAAACATGGAATTAAACATATTTGTCCATAAAGAGAGCGGAAACATTTATAAAAAGATTTATCACGAAAAATTATTGGATTTCAGTCAATAACATTTAACGAGCACACAATTCGATCCATTCAAACCGAAAAAAAAAACATATTTCAATTGTAATTTCACTTTATGCTACATCAAATACAAATCTACTTCTTTTATCGGGATTATTTCACTGCCAACTACTTTCATCTTCCGACGGGTGAAGGATTACAGGCGCGATGAAAGATTACAGAGTTGGAGAAAACATATCCGTTTGAGCATGACTCTCTTCAAAATTTTGTCAAGCTTTTTTTTTTTCTTTTTTTATTTCAGCAAGTGCCGGAAGCTCAAGCTCATTTCGTGCAACGGAAGAATAAAAGAAAAGGCAATTGTTGGAAAAGCTGAACAAGTTGTCCCTCTTCGACCAGAGATTGAAAAACTAAAGATAAATGAGTTGTTAAGAAATTTTTTCAAGAAGATAATTACGAAATCGTTTCTGCGCGAAATTTCATGCTTTATGTTCAAGCGAATAAGTAAATTTGAACTAAAGATATTTAAGGCCAGCATTTTTTTTTTCTTATTTCAACTCATACATTGATTATCTTATGATAACAATATTTCATAGATTACTATCATTTAAAAATTCGAAATTCTGAATTCTCGGAAAAATGTCCCGTGCGTAAGTTTTCAAGTTTCTGGGGGGGGGGGGCATAAAGGGGGGGAGTGGTTTCCGTTAAGGGGTGGGGAATATGGCATTAACTGTTATGCTTTAATAGTATATTAAAGCATGTATTATTCCCCAACTGCATTATTTCTTGAATGGTTTGGTTAGCTAAAAAAATTAAAAACCTTAGCGTTACATGCACGGGACATTTTTTTGTAAAATCGCCCATTTTACTCTTCCGTGGTATCCAATATAACTGAAAAAAGGTACTCAGACTAAAGTGTCGTGCAGAAATTGCTTTTCAGTTACAAGATATCGTTTTCGTTCATAAAATAATTCATTTTAGTCGATTGCTGAATTTTCACTTTTATTTTAATTTTTGGTTTCTAATTCAGAAGCTCAAGGTCAGTTTTTCAAGAAAATAATTGTAATAATTGCAAAATTTTGCAAAAGTATGCATGGAATTTATTATGCTTACCAAATATTCAAGCTGTCAGTGGATGACGGATACTCCGTTCTTCGAAGTATTTGAGTTATTGTTGTCAAAACCATTCAAATTTAAAGCAAATTGGTTCTAAATTACAATTTTATTTAATAATCAAAATGCCTGCTTTTTGATTTAAAACATACATAAGTAATCTAAACGAACCTTTTTTTCACCTAACAAAAATTAGTCAACCTTAACACCTACTCCATCAAAAGATCTTTTCCCCCTATTTTTGTTTTCAAACTGAATCACCGGATTTAGACCACAAATTCTTCTGAAAACGGCACACCCCAAAAAAAAAGGGGGGGGGGGGGTAAGGTGTTCTGAAATCAGTGAAAAAATTATGAAGTTTATTTAGAACAAGAAAATGGTATCTGAGATATCTGCGCCAACTACTTTTTTAAAGGATGCAAAGTATGACTTTGTATGACGAAACATTTGATGAATATGAATCTCATAAGTATTTCATTAGTAATAAAGAAACATATAGGAGTTAAAGCGAAAAATGTATCGCTGTCTGCATCAGTGTTTTAGTAATTATAAATGGAAAATATCCTTTTCTGGAGAGTTCTTAGAAGCAAAACTAGTTGAAGAAATTCTTTTTTCTATGAAAAGACCTAAAAGTGAAATAGACACGATAAAATGTTATAGGAAAACATGTTGTGCTGTATAAAGGAAAAACTTCAAGGCAAGATAAAGATCCCATGGTTTATTTCAGGTGGTGACTGAAGCAAAATGCACTATTGTCTGGCTAGATGTTTTTGACATAATTCTACAAGACAATATCTAAAATCATATCACCAATTTATTTTATTTTCATATAAATATTTATTTATTTTTAGTCGTAAGTCATTTTAGTGAAAACAGAAATGTTTCTGCCTTTAGTAATTTGAGCAGAAAATTAACGTTTTCTTTCTACATAAATATGACTTTGTGGCAAAAAAAAGAGGATAACAACACCTTTTCTATTCGAATGCATGCATCTCTGAGTAGTAAAAAATGAAATAGAGAAGAAATGTTAAAAGAAGTTGGGATTGCTCTTTCAAAGAGAATCATCCATAGACTGTTAGGAGAAGAACTGTTACAGCAAAAGAACCATGTAAATCCAAAACTCACTATGGCAATGAGAAAAGCACGTGTTTTCTGGGGTTGAGACCATTACCCGCTTTGATCGACTGCAGTAATGGACGTTAGAAACATTTTCCATACATTTTCATTTGGTTGTGACTCCTCTCCTAAAGCTAAAAAAAATACTCTACTTTTTACTCTGTAACCACGTAGCACAAGTATAGTTTAGTCGTTTCAAAAAGACTCAAGAATGGTTGTCACAATGATAGCAACCATTTTTAATCGTTTTTGAAACAAAATGTGTAACCTGAGCAAGTGTGTTCAAAGGAGTCTTACGTGGTAAAGTCCGTCGAATAAATACTTCTGTTCAGCGGCACTCTAAATGTATTTTTCTCCGTTTTGCATTTTGAGAAGTTTGTTTAAGTTATTTAATGATTTATGAATAGTTCTAAAGCTGTAGGATGCCATCTGAAGGTATAATTTCAGATCGCAAAATCAACCATGAAACTAGAACAATAAAAACAATATATTGCGAACTCACTTAATATCCCAGCTTAATGAATAAATTTTTAATAAGTTTATGTAATATTCAGCATCCTTATATAGAGTAAGAAATGGTGCAACTACTTTAATATGCAGTAATATCCAAGTTTAGCCGTGATCTGGTAGATCTCTATGTATTTGAATAAATAAATAAATAAATAAATAAATAAATAAATAAAAAAATATATATATATATAATATATCCGGTGCTCCGTTTTAACCCGGAATACCTTTATTTTCACAACTGTTAGTCTTAGACGCATACTTTCAATTGAAAAAATGTTCAAAATCAGTTGCAGAGTTAAGGTATTGAAAGTTTAAACTAAAAAAAAGAATTATTTTTTTTTTTGTACGGGCCCCAAGTTTTCAAACTTATCTTTAGGAAAATAATCTTCATTGAAAAACAATTCCAACCCAAAAAGCTTGAAATTAATACGACCAATATTCACGGAGATATGAAACGCAGCGTTTTGTGTCTTACACTACTTTGCAGGTTCCGTCAGCACCTTTTGGGGGAAAATATAGTGGTTAATATGTGTTGAAAATTATATGTGTCCATAGAGTGTTGTTTATCAAACTGTTCGAGGTTTTGCGGTGTGTTTTGCGTATTACGGAATAACATTTAGTTGCTTATGTGCTAGAGCTGAACAGCTTATGTACTAGAAGGTATAAGAATAGCATTTATTTCAAGAAAAAAAAAAAAAAAAGAAACCTGCAGTGAAATTTTGCGGTAATAAAACTCAAGCAGAAAGGACAGTGATTGTTAAGAAAATGTTGTATGTGCCTTTAACATAGAGTTCTACAATATTTTTTTTCAAAATATAAAAAAAAACTAACACTAGATTTAGATTCCCATTTATTTGACACCAAGTTTGGCTACACATTGCTAAAGGGTTATCAAATTGAAGATGCATTTATTTGGGATCAGCGCTCTCTTGTCTCAGATCTCGTAACAGCTACATGCATAGTATGGTCCACAAGTAATGAGCCTTCGTTTAAAAAGACCGATTTATTGAGCTGATTGGTACAAGTGACTAATAAGTTTAAGAATAGGCACCTCCTGCAGCAATGTACTTCTGTAGGCGGCATTTCCATGACTCAAAGGCATCCCTGAAGTCCTGTTTCGGGATATATGCAAGGGCTGCCTTGACATAAACTTGGATGTCCTCGATGGAGTCGAAACATTTCTTTTTCATCGCTGATTTTAATAGTGGAAACAAGAAGAGGTCAGGAGGCCACAAGGCCGGAACTGTAGAAATGCTAGGACACCACGGAAGCGTTAACTCGGCCATTCTTCAGTCAGAACTTTCTGCACAAGTTTCACGCAGACGTTCCTCATGTGCAACTTCTTCGTAACAGTGCGTTGCAACGTTAAGTCCAAGGCTTATGCCACTTGGTAGAGACTTAAACACCAGTCCGTGTTCAAAAGTTCACACATTCGTGTCACAATCATGTCACGGCCGAGGACAGGCGCCCAGATTGGGGTTCGTCAGTCACCACTTCCGGGTGTAACAAAAGGCCTCGTGCCACTTTTGTACTTGCGAATGGGACAGACACTCAGTCCCAAACGCCTGTTGAAGCATTGCGAACACTTGGGAAGGAAACCGGAAGCAAAATTTGATCTCTTTGCGTTGCTCTGACGTACTTTAAATGTTGCCGTGTCACGCACCCTCGTATAGGAGTTACTCTTAAAGCTGATGGTACCGCTTCGAAAGCTGGGAGACAACTGACCTGCGTTGCGCTCTAAAGTCAACAACCCCCAATTACCGTCTCTGTCAAGCGGAGCGAGCTGCAGTGTGCGCGTGCGTCAGTATAACATGAGGCTCATTACTTTTGGATCGTACCATGTAGATATGCAAATAAGTGTTCGCTTTACCTGAAAAGAGTTAAAGTTTTGGAAGTTAGGGTCTGGTGGGGGAAAGTGGTCAATGGGGTAAAGTGGTCATTCGTGAAATAAATGGCTATAGCTTAGAAATAAATGTTCGAATGAATGTGAAAATTTTATTATAGAGTAGGACAGTTAGAAACTACATTTTGAATACAAAATTTTACAACTGGCAAAATTTTATTTGGTGAAAAAAAATATTTGAGTGAATATGAAAAGTTTTTAAATCTAAACACCTCTTTTAACTTCCTTGGGAAATTTTGTTTGTTGGAATTATGAACAGATTGACTGCATAGGAAGTTTCCTTATATGTCTCAAGAACTCTTCTTCATTAGCAGTTAGCTGACTCTCTTTTAGATAATTTTTTATAACAATTTAAGTAAGATGGGGTAAAGTGGTCATAATATTAGGCTTAACAAATATTGTTCTTTTAATGCCACCTAATCGTTAAGTATAAGGCAGATATAAATTAAATAGCAACTTCACTTGATATGTATTGTGTTTACAGTAAACGGGGTTAAATTTACGAGTATATGTATATGTATGCGCATATACTCGTGTAGGGACGTACATAGACGTATTCACATAAATGCACCAATAAATACGTATATGAGTATCTATCTGCAAGTATTTTTAATCTATACTGATATACATTCGACTATACACGTATATACTCGCTTGTACTCGTGTATGTATAAACACCTATATACTCAGGGAGACACGAATATACGCGTACGTACTCGAGTAGACACTTACACACAAGCATATGATATACAAGTAAACAGGGTGAGTTTAAACTTTTGAGCAAATTATTAAAATGTGTTAGAGGGGAGGATAAGAAGCAATAACCATAAGGAACATATGGTCACAAACACAATGCTGACGCGCTACATGCACGCAAAGCCAGAAACTGATGGATGCAAAACAGGTCACAAATTTCTATATTACACAAAGAAAATTTAACACAACATTTAAGGTCTCAAGTAAGTTTTAAAGTGATTGATGAAATTTGCGGCCTGCAGCTGTAATACATGTGTGTCGCAATAACAAAGCACTGTCTGTTTTAGTAACGAGACTTTTGAAAAAGTTTTATCTGTCGCTGTGCCTTTGTTGCGATGCTTGTATTAGAGCTACTACAGGCCGTAACTTTTGACAACTGCTCTAAATATTTCTTAAAAACTAAAATGTTCGGTAAAATCATCTTTGTGTAACAAAATTGCGATTTGTTTGCATCCATCAGTTTCTATCTTTGTGTGCATGTAGCGCGTCAGCGAACGTAAGTTCCTTATAATTCTTTACTTCTTATCCTCCCCTTTCACACTCCTTAAATTTTTGCTCAAGAACTTTTGCTCATTCTGCAGGCACACAGATATATAAGCTTATATACACGTGTATACATTCATGTACTGGTGTAGACACGTAAATGTACGTATATACGTCTATACAGGTATATAATCATGTTTGCACGTACATACGTATGTACTCGTGCTTCACAATATATATATATATGAGTAGACACGTACAAACACGCACTGGATGTATCCACGAATTAACTCGTGTATACCCGTATATGTGTGTATTTACACTTATATATGAGTGTATACGTCTATTGTACACGTATATACTCAGGTATGCACGTATGTACTGAAAATACAAGTGCATACAAGCATATAATATTCGTTTACACGCGTATATACCCGTACGTACACGTGACACGTATATACACGTAACACGTATATACACGTAACACGTATATACTCGTGCAGACACGTATACACTCCTGTAGGTAATCACGTATGCATGCTTATATACTCGTGTATACACGTATATACTTGAGTAGGCACGTGCATGCATGTATCTGATACATACATGTATCTACGCATATATGAACGTGTTTACTAATGTTTACACGACACGTATATACTCGTGTATACACACATATGCTTGTGCATATACCTTGTAACTATAAAAATAACCAAATATACAAATATTAGGGTTGTTTATAATAGTTTTGCATCTATTTTTAACTATGACCACTTTACCCCATACTATGACCACTTTCCCCCACCCCATGGGGTAAAGTGGTCATAAATACAAAGGGAAAAGAAAGTGTTATAAAACTACTTAAATCAATATTTATTTTCCTAAAACTCAATGTACTGTGTTCTTTAATAATGCAATGTAAAATAAAAACAAAAAAAGTTTAAATGTTTAAAGAATTTATTGTATCTATTATTCACATAAGTTGAAAACCTACGATTTTATGACCACTTTACCCCACCAGACCCTAATATTTGTGCTCAATAGATTTGAGAGCAATATGCTTCAACATGTGAACGTACTGGCAAAATGCACGGTATTTCATCAGCTTGTTATATTTTAAACCATTGATGGTTCTAACGCAGTACAATCGCATTGTAAACGCATCATTTGAACAGGCTCCCAAGATTGAATGCCTTGTAGAAAAAGACTTTCGTCCGAAATTGCTTCACATTCTTTCAGTCAAAAATAATTAACACAAATTTCATTAATTTACCTATCGTAAAATTATCATACAGAAACTCTATATCGCAAAAAAGCTGATGCATAATGCCTCCCAGTCCGAAGGAAGAAAGCTCTAAGCAATTTTGATTATGTAAATTTCAGTTTTTCAGTTAATTAATTTTTTTTTGTCATAAATTTGCTAAAAGAATTATACCCGAAGGAACATTTAATTTCGCCTTTTAATTGGTTTGAACTGATTATTTCTTTTTTTCCTTTTTTTTTTTGACACTACCTTGACTGAATTTCAAAGAAAAGAATTTGTTGGTTAATGTCGTACTTACTTTTCAAAGCATAACTGTAACGAGCAGTATCAAATATATTTTTTTTCTTGCAACTCTAAAAAGTTTTTTTTTTTAGATTTTTATACGATATATTTGCTGCCAATTTAGTTCCAGAATTTTTTTTTTCCATATAAATTTAAACATTTTTGAAATTAAAAATACAATTAAGGAATTATGTAAGTACAAGCTATGTATTAAAAATCATTCAGTTTAAACCTTGGTATAGTTAATTGTTTTCATTATAATGAGGAATTGTATAACTTCATATGCAATATTTTTAGCTTAATTGAGTTAACTCTTTGATTGAATTAAATATATTATTTTTGTAAGCAGCTAAAATTATTTATTAGAAGGATCAAAGAAATAAGAAAAGTATTTTTTGTACCCTTTTGTGCAAGTGGGGAAATTTCGCAATTTTGCACAGAAACTACTTGACGTTCGCTAAAACTTTTCTTTTCAGCAAAGAATGTGCAAAAAATGTGTTTCTATAGATTGCTCTTATTCTTTATTGAACGGCAACTGTTCGATACTCATAAAACTTAGAATCCAATATCGTAGCTCAGATGTTTAATCAATGTTTTAGCGAGATTTAAGGCATATTTATTAAGTTATCATTTACATATGTACAAATTTTAAAAGAGTTGCAACAAGGCTTCACTAATCGAATTTCTGAAAAAAAGCAAACAAAGTATAGTGATAAACCCTACGCAAAATATTGTAAGGAAAAAAACTGCATAAGCATCGATTTAAAATAAAAGCTTTCAAAGTACTGTGTTTTATGAAAAATTACCACTAGATATTACACATATATATCAGTTTATTCAACAAAGTCGGCTTAAATCGAAAAATTTACCGCAGTGAGATATTTAATATTTTTTTATGAAGTATTTGTTACAATTGTTTTGAATATCATTACGATAGCGGATGAAATTTTCATGCTCTTTCTTACAAAAGGCGTAAACTACAACTGTAAACCAACTTATGGCTTTGCAGCTAAAATTTTATGATTTTATTGCAGGTCATCAGAGTTTTCAGCACTGATGTGCCACCACACGCTTACCGAGAAAAATAACAGTAGAAAAAAAAAATCACTTGTAGTTTTTTTTTTTTTTTGCTGGAAGTTTGCAAAATTAAACTTTAGGGTCAGATATGCCTGTGTATTCTGTAAAGGGTTAAAAATGTTTACATTCATGTGCTTTCTCTTTCGATCTTCAGCATAATGAAATGAAAGATGAACGAGGAGTACGCGCTGCTGCACATTTTTTTACTCGTTGAATTACTCGAATTTTTATTATTCTTGCCACGTCGCACTTGTTTTCTTAAATCTTTCATCCTTTAAGGTAAAACGCATAAGTGTCGACATAAGTAAATATGTTATGTAATAATAGATTTTTACTAATTATTGCAAAGCGTATGCAAGTTCAAAACGTTTATGTACTATTTTGTTCAACATTCAGTAAAATATTACATTCCACCAATCGAAGAGCGGTACAATCCATGCGAATACTATCATTATAGGTAGAACACATAGACTAATAATAAGAGTAGACCGAGCTATGGCAACCCTTTTGCTGCTCATAAACCAAACCATGTGACTGGTGGATATCCTAGCAACAGCGGGCGTTAATCGTAGCAGACGATCAACGCCAGCGCGAAATAAAATAAATAGAATTGATGGAACACGGAAGAATGATCTTTTATGGAGTCCGATTTGTTAATTTGTTATTCTAAGTTGTAAATATTTTGTTAATATAGTAAGTTTTTCGTTTAGATAGTATTGTGCATTTTCTTTAGTCAATTTCAATAACTTTCTAAGCAATAAAAGATGCAAGCGACCAAGAAGAATCAGCAAACGGTAAGATTTTTACCTACAGTTTCAATTTAAGATACCGATTAGTACATTTTTGCGTTAACGCAAAACGTTTACGCCATTTCGTTCACGCCAACGCTGACAGCTCCAAATGAAATAAAAGTTACCAAAAACTGATCAAAAACTATTACTAATGTCAAAATAATGCATAACTAAAAGAAAAACAGTTCAATATCTGCACCTGGAAGTTTTTTTTAATGAAAACACATTGTCTTAAAATACATGTCGAGTGCCAAACTATAGATAATGCTGCCATCTAGCAACCATGCTGCCAAAGTCTTCGCCAAGCCCTTCCACTAGTCACATGATACATCTATGAATCAATTTTCTTTATCAGCAAGAATGAGAAAGCTCGGTCTACTCTTATTATTAGTCTATGGTAGAACATCTTACCTCAAACCATTCTTACTAAATAACTCTGAATGAAACATTAAAATATCTCAAAATATAAGAAGTTTTTTATTCCTTAAAAAAAAATGTCAGTTCGTCTACAAACACACACATTGTGTCAATCTGAGTCAAGCGTGATACCTCAACTTGACCTAATCACCGTCCACTCGAAAACAGTAAAAAATAGCTGTGTATTTATGTTGGAGTAGCAGTACCCGCACGGCGATGCCCGTGCTAAGAATTTAACGGAAGTCCGTTGAATAAAAAACAATCTACGCCCCTCCCCCTTCTGATGATAAATAATTATTTTCACAACTAAAATGCGTACACAAATAAATAGGTACGTAATATAGGTACAAAAAAACCTATTAAAGTATCTTTGGAGTTTAAAACTATTCGCCAAAACACATAAAAAGATTAGCATTAGCTTTAAAACACAAAATAATCCTTTAACTGTATAGTTCATAGCTTAACGCACCAAGCAACCACACTACCGTAGCCCTGCCCTTTAGTGAGTGAAAAAGGTTTTTTTTTTTTTTTTTTTTTTTTTGTCTGCAATTTAAAATGCTTCGCTAAATAAACAATACTTTAATAAAAACGTTATAGAAAACAATCACAATTGAACAGTACGACAAATCAAATTGTTTGCTTAGATAAGTAACTATCTTCAACTATAAGAACAAAAACAAGTGTTGAGGAAATAAGGAAAACAAAACCCGATAGAAAAATCCTACAAAATCAAAATATGCATCTGAATATCGAAAAAAAAAAAAAAAACGCATTCAAAACTCAGTTCGCTGACCACAACAATCCCACAATAGCGTAGCCGACCACGCGTCTGAGCCGCACGGCATGGTTCCTAAGAGCTATCATCACTGTCGGCCAGCGCCCTTTCGGTGAGTTAACTTACCCCGCCATCTATTAGGAATCCATGGAACTAAACTTACCCCGCCATTTATTAGGAATTTATAGAAATGAACTTACTCCGCCATCTATTAGGAATTCATAGAACTAAACAATTAATCAACAATAAATTTGCAATTACAAATATTTCCGTCAATCTGATTTTAAAAATATAGCCTGTAGCCTTCCTCAATAAATGGATTATTCAACACAAAGATAATCTTTCAGTTCGACCAGTAGTTCCTGAGATTAACGCGTTCAAACAATCAAACTCTTCAGCTTTATATTATTAGTATAGATAAAATCTTATCCACTATTTAAAGATCAGCATAGTATATTAAATTATATGATGTGATATCTAAAACACCGTATCGGACAGTTGAAATAATAGCATAAAAGTTTACTTTTGTGCACTTTTTTTTTTCTTTTTTCTTAAACGAATAACTCACAAACTAGACAAGACAGATTCTTTTGCGTCCGTTTGCCGAATAAGTATTAGTCGGTAGGTTTCTTTGCACGACACTAATTTCTTGGCGCATGCGGGCTCAAAAATGAAATCCATTGTATCAACACAACGTTGGATCAACTGCACCCGGTTGCCCCTGCAGTTTTTTTTTAATTCAAAAGAAAAATATGCGATGGAAATTCTTTTATTTATTTATTTATTTATTTATTTTGAAGTAAAACACACTATTTAATGTGTGTACATGCCATGTATGCATTAGGATATTTGGAGATAATAATTGTATTATTTTTACACAGACAGTCAAATAATAGTTAAAACTGCTTAATGTTTATATTAGGATATTGAAGTAAAATCCGTTTGGTGATTTGATTAAAGTGTGCATTACTTATGTTTTTGATAAATCCGACCAAACCGTGTAGATTTTACTCACAAACCTGTAATACTTTTGTGTCAATGTAATTAAACTTAAGAATCTAAGTCTAAATTAGAATTTCGAACTTAATCAATATCGGACTAAGTCAATAAACGAATGAGATTGAATACTATATTTCTACGTTTACCACACTGCGTATTTTTTTAGACTGACTATTAGGGGAAAAGAAACATCAAAATCAAATGAAAAAATGTTTTGCTGTTCTTCTGCCTCTGATATACAAGGTCTTGTATTGATAAATAGAACAATAATGTCTTGCATTGATAAAGTAAATTTGTCAAAAGAAAAAAATAAAACTATTTAAAATTTATGCATAATTATATTTTTATCCTTAGCTCGTAGTTTTTTTTCCATTGGTGATTTAAACTTAAGAGAGGTTGGTGAAGATTTGTGGCTATGAAAGAAAATTTGCTCCGAGGCCACGGGGGATTTTTTGCCTACTCCACCCGAAAACCTTTGGTGTTGACACATAACGCCATCTCTAATATGACAATTTATACCCATATAAAGACTGTCATGATACAAAACTCACCCCCAGAAGGTACATTATGGCTTAGTAGGTGCCTGGTACGAGGCTTAAATCGACGAAAAAAGTACAAAAAGTGCACACGCATCTAGAAGTGTATTAATGTTGTAAAAAAAATGTTGAGAAAATTTTTAAAAAAAAGAAAAAGAAAAAAACATTTTTTTTTTCAACCTATAACAAGTTTTTTTTTTTCTCTTTATTAATGCAATAGTTGATAAACGCCTTAAATTTTATGGGTTTTAAATGCGCAAAACCTACTAGATGGTTATTTTAGTTCCACATAACCGACACATGCTTCTTTTAACCCAAGTTTTTGTTGCAATGCGTCTGCATTGTCCTTTTTATAGTATGAAACGTTTTCCTTAAATTTCTCGAACTACCACTTTCCTTTCCTTCTTTAGTACTCTGCAGAATCCATTAATCGTAGCAAGCATTCTTCAAAATAAGAGTTTTTCTAGCAGGTTAAAGGCACAATAGTCTGTAGGTGAAACGTAACTAAATGTCATACAGATATATTGGAAAGGAATGCATGCAAAATTTTTATCAGTCTTTATTTTTTCAGCATATCAATGACAAAATTCGAAATATGACTAATGGTTTTGTCTTTTTAAGGTTTTTGCTTTCAAAAAAATGTGTTTCCATTGGAAAATATAGTTTTTCAAACAATTATGGGACGCAAAACATTTTCTTCGAAAATGTTGACTTTACTTATTATTTAAAGCAATGACAGAGAAAATTGGAGAATAGAAAGAAATAAAATTAAAACGATCGTAATATGCTTTTATATTAGAGAAAGAGCTCGTGAACGCAAGACCAACGTCATAGTAGAAAAGTCTAAATTGTTTCTGCGTAAGCACATCATAGCAGAAAAGAAAGTTTCGCTATTATTTAAGCTGAGTCGTGCAGGCTTTGCAAAGGCGAGTCAAAAACTAAGCATCATTGAGACATTCCATGCCAAATGACTTTGTCGTCTCCACCCGACCATCTTCGATTTGAAAGACATTTTCTAGAGGTGCACACATGTCTTTGAAAACTAAAGTATACACATTTTCAGCTTCTAAGACCCAAATCCTGAGCAATCAGGATTTATAAAAAATTGGGGGCTTCAAAATGGCGGATCAGTTTTGTTAAATAAATTGCCATGTTCAGGCTGATCCCCAATTGGAGACCGTTTTGGAGCTCACTTTTTACTTCCTTTTACAAAAAGGAAGTATTGTATTCGCGAAAAAAATTTTCACTCAAAAATCGGCCTTAATTTTCATTTTGCTCACCCCCAAATGAATGTTGAGTTTTTTTTCGGCCTGACCACACGTACATATGTACCTAAGAAAGTATAGACGTCCGAAATATCCATTTTTGACGTTTCCCGAGTTAATTACAACGAATTTTCTCGTGACGTCTGTATGTACGCATGTATGTGCGTATGTGCGTATGTGTGTATGTATGTCGCATAACTCAAGAACGGTATGTCCGAGAAAGCTGAAATTTGGTACGTATACTCCTAGTGGGGTCTAGTTGTGCACCTCCCTTTTTGGTTGCATTAAGATGCTCTAAAGGGAGTCTTTTGTCCCTTTTTGGGTGGAAATCATTGTTAATTTCGATGCAAATTCAAGTGGTGTTATAATTTGGCAATATATCGCCAATCTTTTGGTCGCCAAATTTGTCGCCAATTTGGCGATTTTTTTTTCTTTTTTTTAAATCTGGTTTTAATGTGGTCATTGTTGGTGATATTTAGAGTGTTAACTCTTGAATCACATTAAAATTGCAATAATGAGGAAATAACATTAAATTGGTGTAAAAGGAAGTCATGTGATGCACATATCAGCTCGTTTTTTCTTATTGAGATATCGTAGATCCTCATGATTTGTGTCTTGGAAGCTGAAAACGTGCATAGGTTTGTTTCAAAAGCGTGCCAAATATTCAAAAAGTTATGAGTGGTTTTAGGTTATGCTCGCCATGTGCTCATATGCAAAATAAGAACTTTAAATTGCTTTTTCTCGATGAAAGATTTTTTGTGTTTTCAATTTACTGGAATACCTCAGGATTTTTTCTATTAAAGATACAGCTTTAAAGTACTAAGTTTTGAAGTCTGGATAATATATTTGACAAAACTGTACAGTGGATAAGCCTTTTATAAATTGGTAAAATGTTTAGAGAATTCTATACCTTTAAAAACAAAATGTTAAAAGAAAACTATTTTATATCGGTGAATAAATTTTAAACTGAACTCAACACAAATCGTATACTCCAAATGTGTCAGCTGCACTCATATAGAATGTTCGTTTTAAGAAAAAAAATAATGGTGATTGACGTGTTTCTGAGCATAGTTCCAGAAAAAAACATTTTAATACGATTGTTGAAATAATGGATCAAATGCTCGAATATGCTGTTTGAAGCTAAAAAGAATAGAATTTGGTGCCATTGAAAGTCACGTTTTCTATTGCCAGACGCTGCTTTTGACAGCCTTTTTTGTTAACTTTTTTTAGAAAGTTAAATCAATAGGAATAGGATGAAACATATTACTCTTTAAAGCACTTATTGTTTTAAAAACTGCAAAATTACAAATTGAATACAAATAAAAAAAAATTCTTTTCGAAAATTGTCTGCAACCATTTTTGCTAGCCGAAATCATTGTAACACAATTCTTCAAATTAATAATCATATGGACTATTGGACGTTCTAGCAAAAATTTTTTATTGTCGTTTCAAACAATTATAGCTGTTAAATAACATTAACATTTCCAACAAAAAGCAGGTCTCCATAAACAAATTCAAATACTTTTCCAAAAGTATTCCTCGCATATCAATTCTTTGAAATATATATAAGTGAATTGCATTAATTTTCTAAATTTCTTTCTAATTTCTTAAATTTGTTTAATGGAACATGAAACATTGACAAAATGATTAGTTCAATCTTTCAAGCGTTTATTGAAAGACACAAAAAAGATATACTCATCAATAGCAATTATACTGATGTAAAAATGTGTATAGTTAGTATGAATTTTATTAAATGTATTTGCCTGTCTGAAAAAAGAGTTAAGAAAACATCAGACTTCTTTAACATTATTTGAACACAAGCAAAGGAATTAGAGAAGTGAGGTTAATGCACAAAAGAAAGCACCCGATTGCGAATATATTCCACATTAGATGAATGGATAGCTCTAACTCCCGGAACGGTATAGTAAACTAATGTAAGACACTTAATAGCATGTTATTATCAAATCCAAAAGTGTCGCAATTGCACGTTTCGTATCTCTTTACTGCTTATAAATGAGGAATAATGCTTTCTGCCTCTTCAGATAAATTCTCTAACAATATTACATGGATAACAATCTAAATGAAATTTTCGCTTTATATTTGGATTGGATTTATATGGAAATTTCAAAAGAATCAGGCTGTGTTGTTGAACTAGAACGATATTATTTTTATTTTTGTGTTTTAAAAGCCCCATTTAATTCAAGTGTTTGTTTAAACACAGGTCTGTGTTATAGATTGTACGTTTTACATAGGAAGGATGTGAAAGCTTCAGAAACAATTTTCAATGGTGAGTACAGTGTTGGTAAAGTAAAAACTGAAAATCTAAACTATTAAAGCTGCAACGTAAAAATGCCTTATCTATTTTGTTGTTTGTAGTTATTCGTGACTAGCACTAAAAGAGCAATGAAAAAATAATACTAAGCACGAAAGATTTAAATTTGCTTTGCATCTTTTTTTTTTTTCAATTTTAAAACGTGTAAACATGTACATTCCAACAAATATTAAACATTGTCTTGTTCTGGCTGCAAAAGAGTCCGTATAAGAAAAACTTTTGGTGATGAAATGTTTTTTATCACGAATGAAAAACCAAAACAGAGTTACAGTATGTGGAAAAAGTTTTAATACGATATCCTAATATTTACTAACTTTTTCGATAATCAAAACTTCTTAGCGAAGTATCATTAATTTTGATCCCTTTTCAAGCTCAGCAATATGCAGCATTAAAGCAATTAAGATATATGCCTAAAAAAAAATATTTTGGAATTCCGCAAAAATACCTTAGCAAAAGTTTTAAAACTATTCTGCTTTTCCAAATTAATCATCTTAATGAAACTAAACAGCAATATTTAAAATTTAGTTGCATATCTTTTTACTTTCAGTACGACGCCACAACGTCTGGGCATGGATTTAGCAATCTTTTAAAGCGTTCTCAAAGGGGTTTCGTTAAATTGCGCAACTGACTCAGCCTTAACTTTATTAGCTCTGAACCAATTTGAAACCACTTCTGAGGCCGGCTTGTGATCAATATCTGGCATTAATATCCCTCCAAGAGTCATTTCTTACAAGCATAAGAAAAGAAGTGACCTTCTAAAAATGCAATTACAGACATTTCAATCCATATTAATATTGATGTGTACTGAAAGGACGAAACTATCAGCATAAAAAAATTCACTACTGATCCTTTTTCGTTAATGACTGTTCGACGTCAGTATGGGGACACTCTTTAAATTTTTTGGGTGTCCACATTTCATGCTCTCTTTGGAATTTCAATCGGAACACACGATTTCTTCTCTGATGTGAGGTTACTTTGCAAAGACCCATACACACAATACAGCACTAGACAACGAGTGTTTGATACACTTGAAGAAACGCGTTTTTGACTCCCCACAAACAACAGGAAAATGTTGGAATTTGACGTTATTAGGGTGCTTTATTTTCAGCGTAAACGAAATACGCAACTTTTTTTTTTTGAATGATAAAATAAAATAGATGGCAAAAAATGCAAGAAAATTAAAATGTAAAAATTTACAGGTACTGAGTTTCAAGAAAATTTACAGAAGGTAAAGACATTACCAAAGCAACATAGTATTCTTATTCACTCTTAGTCCGTCTTTCTTGAGTAATTGAACCTTTTCTTAATTTAGTTTAGCGATCTACACCTTAAGCCGAACGCGTGTATCTGTTAGGGGGCTTCTGATCTTGGAAGATCACTCACAACTTGATTACTCTTTCGCTTTACTAATACTCGCCGGTATTTGATTTTAGAACTCGAAACAATTCGTCTTTGAATAGAAACAACTAACTTTTAGTTTGAACGTGAAGAACGGTAGGGTAGACTGGAGCATGTTTACGCAATGCCCTTTTTACAAAACGAACTTTAGAGCCAAGAGTCATAACAGATTGATACTACTCCCTAGCAAATAGTCTCACAAGTTTTTGAGCATTAGTCGAGCTTCTCTCCAGCATGCAGAAAGAGTAATCTGTTCTACCAAGTTGAGTAAAATTGTTGTTGAACGTTTTGAAGTTTATTGTGAATAAATAATACTTAGTTATGAGAAAACAAATAAATAAACACAAGTAGAATTTTATCATTTCTTGATAATTGTATTTGCATGAACTGAAATGTTACTAAAGTTTTTTGCACGTTAAAAATAAATCCAAATTTGGCCATGGGGCAAGGTTACGCGTTGAACGTCGGAACACTTTTACGATCATTCTTACTGTGTCTTACTTAACCGTGTCTATTACACTTTTTTCGTTCCAAACTACCTCAAACATTTTTAAAACCTGTGAAGTTGACCACCCTTGTAAGTTGACCACCTGTTTAAGTTGACCGCTTTTTTCAGGCACGGAATTAGCCCTTATCATATCAATCAACCTTTGTAAGTTGACCACCTGTTTAAGTTAACCACTAAAGTAGTGCATCGCAAGTGTTCAACTAACACAGGCTTCACTGTATTTAGTTTTAAAAATTACCATTTAATTTTTAATTAATATACACCTTCGTATCCCATAGCTTATAATCACATAGTGCTGTCTTCATGCCCCTTCAGCTTCAGCTTTATACTACACTTTCAGTCTGTAATAAATGTGATTAATTTTAGCGATGGTAAGATATTATGTTCAAAACACAAACAGAACCACGTTATGTGTCAAAATAAATATGCGTAAACATGCCCCGTGTCCGAGGCAAGTTTACGCAACCGACTTGGACTCAAAAATAATTTTTTTAACCGTTAAAACACAAGCTGAGCAACAACTGAATATACCAATTTTGACTTCATTAAATGCTTCATAAAACCGCAATGTCTAAAATTTCCTGAGTTAAAACATAAAAAATTAGAAAATTCATTGAATTCTTGAAAAAAATTCCACTTAAACGTGCCCCGGCCTACCCTATTTATGTGTGTGTGAACGTATATTTTCTTCTGAAAATTCCTCTTTTTTCTTCCTTTTACAAAAAAGGAAGTATTGTATTTGCGAAAAAGTTTTCACTCAAAAATCGGCCTTAATTTCCATTTTGCTCACCCTCGAATGAATGTTGAGTTTATTTTTCAACCCGACCACACGTGGATACATGCCTAGGAACGTACAGACACCCGAAATATCCATTTTGACGATCCCCGAGTTAGTTACAACGAGTTTTCTTGTGACGTCTGTATGTACGTGCGTATGTGCGTATGTGTGTATGTATGTCGCATAACTCAAGAACGGAATGTAATAGAAAGTTGAAATTTGGTACTTAGACTCCTACTGGGGTCTAGTTGTGCACCTCTTCTTTTGGTTACATTCTAATGCTCTAAAGGGGGGTATTTTGACCCCTTTTGTCCTATGGGAAATCATCGATAATTCCGATGTACACTCAAGTGGTGTAAAAATTTGGCAGACACTTTGCGATATATTGCCAGTCTTTTGGTCGCCAAGTTTTTCGCCAACCTGGCGATTTTTTTTTTCTTTTTTAAATCTGGTTTTAATTTGGCCACTGCTGGTGATATTTAGAGAGTAAACTATTGAATCACATTAAAACTGCCAATAATGAGAAAATGGAAAATATAAAAGGAAGTCATGTGATGCACATATCAGCTCGTTTACAATCAAGCTAGTGGAGCACTCGTGTCTGTGAAAATATCACGCATACTTAGGTCAATTATAAAAATAAAAAATTAAAAAAAATTAATTTTAACCGCTTACCTCCTAATTCCAGCTTTCAATGTCTCAAGTTCTCGTTTGTTAATTTTTAATTAATTTTAGAAAAATATTTTTTAGAAAAATATGCTCTGAAAACTTTTACCAGCTGTGGGCAATGCAGTTACAAGTAATACAAACCAACGGTTGGTTGGTTATGTTATGTTATGGGTTATGGCGCAAGGGCTTTAGTAGGATAAATGGCCCCTGGTATGGAAAAAACCATGAACAATATATAAGAACATTCTATTGCACTCACCGCATCATTATTGATTAACTTAAATTTTCGGATTTATAAATCTACTAGTGATACCCGCACGGCTTTGCCCGTAATAGAAAAAGCAAAAGGTCTTTTGGTTTGCCTGTATATTTACAAATAATGTATGGTGAATTTTCTCGCCAGTTGGCTTGTACCCATGTTACGGTTCCACGTCATGATAATTTCGTAATTTACTCGTCCATCTTATATTTTTTTTCGTAAAATTGGAATAGAAAAAGAACCACATCGAATTTTCGAAAAATCGCTTCGAGGTGCACACCTCCATGCTACATACTAACTTTGTGCCAAATTTCATGAAAATCGGCCGAACGGTTTAGGCGCTATGCGCGTCACAGACAAAAATTATGTTTGAGTGTATAACTGATGACAAAGCTCTTATTTATGGTAAGACAGAATCCCTTTTGCACTTTTCTTTTACAAAAGTAGCATAACAGGAGAAAAACTATATATCTGAAAATGAATCTTGATCTCAGATTGTAATGAATTGCATTTTGCGATATTAACAGAAAAGTTATCTTTGTCTTAAGATGGTCATTAAAAACATACAGCTTCAGCACTATTCTTGCACATAAATCTGCCAACCTATTACACTATAAAAAATTTCCGAAATGTCCCAGGTCATTTCCGGCCAATGTTCAGGCATTTGATTGTTTTCCACCAGTTTCCTGGTAAAAACAAGTATTTTACGAAAACGTTTCCTGAATGACTACAAAGTTCATGGATGCAGACTTTCCCCTTCATCTCAGTTGCGGCTGTTTCAGTTTGACAGAGTCTCAAGAAGATGCAGATTTGCAAGAAATAAGAGCAAATAAACTCTTCGACATTTGCTTTTGCGTATAATTCTGCCATAGCTTTGGTTATATTTGCTTTAGGAGCTTTGTTGGTAAATCCGGAAGGTGTCAAGCCATCACTACAGATTTTGTCTAAAGATTCCTGAATTAGTCTGGAATTATGATTGGTTTTATCGAGAAGGTTTCTACATTTTTCCAGAAAGTGTCCAATAAAACTTCCGGAAGGTAAGGTTACTGACTTTCCTGATTTTTTCCGGATATGTTACTGGCAGAAGTTAGACACTTCAGTTGCCCATTTTTTTTCTACGAAGGTTTTAGAATTTTTTTATAGCGTAAATAAAAAATTTACATAATTTTGCTCGATACTTTAATGAGATATAAAATAACTCAATGCTGCTTTACGAGTAGGAAAATACTGTCATTATATTTGACATTTTTTACAATAAACATATAGTAGGATATTTTACAGGTCAACACTTACAATGGGCTACAAAAAATGTTAAAAAAAATAGCATATCAACGAAGATTTAAAAAAAAAAATAGAACTCAATACATGTTTCATTCGCTGTATGATTTATAACTTAGTCTAGCTAAAAATGTCATGCAGAGCAGGGAATTATACTCGTATGATTTACAAAAGAACTACAGCTGCAGGGTTTCTGCAGCACTAAACTCCTAAAGCACGAAATATGCCGTGCAAGACAATATTTGAAAAGGCATAATTTCCTTCTTGGTAAGGATTACTACTTTAAACGATTGAAAAGTATTAAATTAAGATTAAAAAATCAATTCAGCTGACTTTTTTTATAGTTTCACATTGCAAAACAAAAACTTTAACTTCACTCTGATACCTCATGGGCGAGCACTGCACATTGTGAAGCCTCTTTCTTGCGAAAACATTCCGTTATTTAATACATGCTGACGTTTGCCTCCTATGTTAAGGAATTGCTTGAGGCATGCATATAAGATGTTAAAAACTACGTACAGGCCTCACACGTATAACACGGTTGATTCGTACCGTGTATTATCAAAACCGTGTTGTGCGAGACTTTTTTTTTTAATAGCGATTAAACTTATTTTTTTACACTAATTAATCATGAACATAATAAAAATTATGTCAATCTGCATCGTATTGTATCGAAACCGTTTTTCGTGTTATATCGATACCGTGTTATACGAGACTTAGAAATAATGTGAATAAAGGGATGTGTACCGTGTTTTATCGAAACCAAGTTTCATAAAAACAAAGTACAAATTTAGAGTTATTATCCAGTATGTGGACTGGCTCAAAAATACCCTGAATGACTGTAACTATTTTGTATTTTAACATGGAGGTCTAAGGAGTTGGTTTGATATTGAAGAGATATCGCCAAGATGGCATAATTTTTCTCACTTATTTTTGTTGCCAAGTTTTGCAGCAAATCGCCATATGTCACCAGGCTTGGTGACATTTGAAGAGTTTTGAAACTGATAGAAATGTTAATATCAGTCATAATCAGTCATAAATCAGTGTTAATATCAGTTAACATCAGTAGTTTGATATTTAATAGAATGGGGCATAACCAGTTTTAAATCCCCAAAGTTTTCTAGGAAAAGAAATAAAGACAGTATCTCACTCGTGTCTAAGTTTCTTAAATTATGTATTAAGAAAATGTTTTCGCCAAAAAGAATTCTGAAAAAAAAATACTTGCTGTAAAAACAATACATGAAGTGAAAATAATATTTAACTTGCATCTTCTTTATAAGCTAAAATTAAGTGACTTTTGCAAAATCAGCTGGCTGATTATGAGGAACTGCTTTTGAGACATGTGAGAAGATTTCTACGCAGTCAATCTGTTCAAAACTCCCATAAACAAAATTGCACAGAACAGTTTGAAGACGTCTTACGATTTTAAAATGAGTCATTAGCAAACGAAAAGACCTTTCTTCCCTAAAAAATATTCCAAGTAATAAAAATTTGAATTTAAAATTTCATTTATTGCTGTTAAAATCTAAAATGAAGATTTTGCGCCCATTCCAATATTCGTTTCGAAGCTATAGTCATTTATTTCACGCATAACCACTATACTTCATACACCTCTTTACCCGACTAGACCCTATTAATTTTAACTGCAGTGAACACACTCTCTTGTTGCATCGCCTACGTCACATGTATTTTGCTACATGAATTATTTACTGTAACTGTCAGAGATAATTTCAAGTATTAACTATTATTGCCAGTGATGATGTCAAACACTTTGTATGATTGTTAGTGATGACATAAAGTTGTTGACTATAATTATTGGTGATGATATCAAGTATTTGTCTAAGTTATCTGACATGATACGAAGTATTTGTTATAAATGTTCGTTGATAATATACAATGCTCATTCTAACTGTCAGTGATGTATCTAACTCAAAATGAATGGTAACAAGTAAAGCCAGACCTATTAAATACAATTGCTAACACATTTGTATTTGATTTTGTATAATTGTTTCCTATCCTCATTTTTTTTAAAATCTAGGCAAAGATTTTAACCTAGGTTTTTATTATTATTATTTTTTTATCTATTTTTTTTTTTTGCAGATAACTAATAAGTCAAAACAATGGTCAGAATTTATGCGCAGTTGCTCAATAAACTTAATTCGCTTTCCAGTACGTTTTCAAGAACCATTATAAGCATTTGATATATTTTCCATTCCCGAATTTTGGGAAAATCATTGAGCTAAACTCAAGGAGGTGAATAAAGCTTTTGTCGACTCCGATGCTATTCAAATTGCATATCACCCACTTTATACTAATTTACTTATTGTACTGCCGCGTGACGTAGCTTTTAGGTGACACATGATGCTGAAAGCACGGAATTTCTCGTGCTAAAAGATATTTGCATCAACGTAATTTCCGATCTCAGGAATTTTACGCAAATGATTAGCTTCAACTTAGCACGCTTATACTAATAAATCGGAAAAAAAAGTAAATTTCTGAATTATTTCCCTGAATGAAGAGAAAACGACTTTGATATAATGTATAATATGTAAAAAGTAGCATTCGTAAATGATATTATATATTTACATGAGTGCTAATGTTTAATGTATTGTCAATTTTTCTTTATGTGTTGTAAATCACAAAAAAGTCAAAGGTGTGTAATTAGACTTTTTTCAGCTTTAGGTAAACCTCGTGCAACCTTAGGAAGGCTTTTGCTGTATTTTTCAAAAGTCATGCTGTATAGCAGCACCTATCCAGATTAAGGCTTTTGGTCGTAGTTTAGGCAACACGTGCGCCATCTTGGGACTAAACTCTGATTTCTTTCTCTGTCTGCTATAATGAAGTAGAGTGTTAAGTAGCATGTTTCGCTATCCAATCGTGGTGCTTCTTGAATGTGGATTGACATAGAGTTAATTAGAAAACAAAATCAAGACGAAAAACACTACTTCGCTATAGCAGACATAAGAAGAAAGCATCGTTTAGCCCCAAGATGGAGGACGTGTCGCTACTTATTTCCACGATTAATTGCTTTAACCGGACGACTAATACCATCTATGAGAGTAAAACATCTCAGAGTTTCTTTGCCCCGTTATTAGTTATCTCCAACTTTTTATTTTTGTATATTTACACCTATTTGCTACTAGGTGCCTTAAATGAGTTTTGAGTGTTGTTTTAATTAAATATTATTCATTGCGCCACCCAGTCAAAAATATAAAGCAAGTGACAGCGTCATCCATTTATTTTGAACCTTATAAGAGATCAAAAAGGCAAAAATTCAAGCATGTGCGTGGTATTTTCGGATATCTTAAAAATATTTCCTTTTCTGGTACTACTTGAGTTTTAGAGGCTATAAAGAAATTTTGCGAGGCTATTCCAAAAGTTAGCTCTTTTAAGTTTCGTTTTCCTCAGCGTTTGATTTCGCAGATATTAGAAGTGCTGCTTTGCGTCTGCATCACATATAAAGGGGGCCAGAAAGAAGTGTCGTTTTCTTTAACATCAAAGAATTTTTTTACTAAGTTTTTATTTTTGATAAATCATGTAAATTCCCTTGTTATTACCTTGTACCTTTTGCCATGTCGTGTACACAGTTTTGGTTCTGGAGAGAAAAAAATCAATTCTTTTTGGAACAAAATATCTGAAGATTTTTTTTTCTTTTTTGGATCTTAGTCAAGTTTGTATATTTTTTGTCTCACAGCGTTTGTAGCAAAGACAAATCAGGTGGTGTAATGTCGGTTGAGTACAGTGGATGAGAAAACCCACCAACATTGATTCATTTTTTACAGGGTTTGCTTTCAGCAGGGTGGACTTGCACAATCCTGTTTCAGAATCAAGCATTTTCTGCTGACAATCGCTTGAATTCACATAATCGACACCTGACATTAAACCATCTGATTTCAATTTATTTCTATGGCTACTACACTTTTTAAGTGACAATAACCTGAAAATTTGGCTACTATTCATAATGGTAACTCCAAATATTTTGCTTCAATACCAGTTCATCCGGGATTTCAAACTTGCACATTAAATAGCAGAACGATGCTGAAAACGAGGTTAATTACGTCATTTAATGTAAATAAAATCTTGGAAAAAAGATTTGTTGGAAAAATACGAAGTTCCTTTCCGGTCTTCCTAATAAACTAAGGCTAAATACGGAATACACACAATATTACTAAAAAGAGTACGGATTTTTGGAAGCCATAAGCTATGATATGAACTGCATATATATTGCCTCAAACACACATAAAATTAGGTATTACCACAATATTTATTAAATGACAGTTAATATTATTAAAGTTTCAATTATGTAAATTTTATTTAAGATTTGTTTCTCCTTTCTTGCGTAAATATTGTGTACTTTCCATCTTTGGACGGGCAATATTTATTCAAATGTTTATTATTTTTTTTTCTTTTGTGAGTCTGGAGATTCACGTGCTATCACATTGTTCATAATAATTACAAGGTTACCAATCCTCACATTCGTCAATTCTCTCGAAGGAAAACACACTTGTTTTCTAAGACATACTTTTAAATTTTTAAAAAAATTAAAAACTATAAATTTCCCATCAAGTGCCAACTCTCCAATTTTGGGAACCTTTGATTTTTTTAATCATCAGATATTTTTAATCATCATACCTAACTTTATTGGCAATTTTTTCCAAAAGGTTTGGAATGTAATTTTTTTTAAACTTCAATTTCACAAAAGTTTTTCGTTTTTAAATTACACGGAAAAAAAATCCCTAAAAATTATTAATACGAATGCAAAAAATTAGAAACATAGAATATGAAGCCCAATAGAGCTTTTTCCGATCACAATAAACAGGGGTCCAGAAAAATAATTTGAAGTAGTTTTATAGGATTTTATTTACGGAAGCCGCAAAATGGGGGACTTGGCGTGTTCTGATTAGCAGAGCAAGTCATGGCTAGTAGAAATGTTCTTAACCCATTTTGCATGAATGAACTCTCTCCTCTTTTTTTTATCCTGTTAAAGCCACAGCCTCCTTCGTATTTTATCATTGTAAACACTCTTTTGTTTTTCAAGGTCAAGGGCGAGTGTTTTTTCAAAACAAGTGACATTCCATTCGTTTAGAAGAAAGTTCTGGAAAAACAGGGTTGCCAATCCTCCCTAAGGAGGATGACGCATCTCTGAATTTCTACCGAGCACCGAAGAGATTTACCCTAAAATGAGATCAAAGTCGCTTTAAAATTACCTCCCCACCTCTAAAATGTCAGAAGCTCAGTCAACGCCATTCGCCCCTCCCCCGTGAGGGCACATCTAAAATAAATACAATAAAGTCTAGGTCAGTGGCTTTCAATAAGGGAGGTTGGATTTCATTTGAGAAATTTCAATAGAAAATGTTGCTGTTTTTTGCATTTTTGACTTTGCCACAAGCATCAAACAATACGGAAATGATATATTTTAGCGTGTTACAAAAAGATGACTGCAGTATCACTTGAAGTGAACCGACAGATTCTGTTCGGATAGTTGAGAAGAAAAAAAAATCGAAATTGCTTAGATCACAGATAATGCGATAATTGTCTCAATTTGAATGTTTACAACTTATTGTAAATCGGTAAAGCCAGAACCATTGCTAATTCCTCGACTTGAGGCATGTAGACCTATAATCTCTGAAACCATTATGATGATGTAAATAATTTCATCAAACATGTTGTGAAGCAACCGAAACGTAGACTGTGAAAAACCCCTTGCATATGATGGAAAAAATACATCGTCAGGCAGCCCAAACATACCTTAGCTCCTTTTTATACGAGTCTAGTGCTTCGGGTCATTGTCATTTACCTTTACTCGATCCTCGACATGGTAACTTGAAGAGATTTACCACTTCTCTTTTTATAAATGAAAAACCTAAGGCTGTACTCTAAAAGATATTTAATTGTGTGAGAATTGTTCTGTTTCGTACACAAATGTATAAGAAAAAGGAATGAAAACCAGGCCCGGATCAGTGAACCCTCAGAGCAGGCATGGATGGGGGGGGGGGGGAGGGCACGTTCGTAACGGGCCCAACGGCTCAAGAATTTGAAAAAAATGAAAATGACTAGCACTAAGACTTATTAGCGTTGCAAATATACACTGTTGCCACAGAAATCCTCCACATATTTTGTTGCAGACGGGCCCAAAATTTATAGATCCAAGCCTCATGAGAACTTACAAGTTATATATTTTAAAGCTTGAATATGTTAAATATGTACTTAAAGTACCAACAACTAGCTTTATTAATTACATAAAGATGATTTTAGGGTTTCTAACTGAATTTAGTCAGACATTATTCACGTTTCTAAATAGTGTCAGGAATATGTATGTTATCCCCATTAAACGCCAAGTCTTCTATTTTGGGACCATACCATATATCCTAACCTAATAAATATTTTTTCAAACTTTCAGCTACATATGATTAGAGACGTGTATTGAACCTCAAAACATATGAAAATTTAAGTATTTTCAATGTGGTTCATGTAGTGTCGTTTAATGGGTTAAATGAAACAATTGTTCAAAAAATAATTGAATTTGTCGTTTCTGCTGTCCGTGTTAATTTGTGTACCAAATATATTAGACCAAAAGTACAATATCACTGAGGGATACCTTCAACGAAAAGACTGAAAGTGGAACAAGACAAAAACAAAAAATAACGTGGTTTACATTCATTTCAGCAACAAAACAAAATTTGTTTACAAGTAAAACATGCTACAAAAAACTGACAATCAATCAATGAATAAAAATAATATCACAATATAGTTCAAAGAGTTTTATAACGCAGGAAAAATCAAAATTCTGCTAACGAAACGACCAGAAATATGGAAAGAGTTACAAATGCGATAGTCTTATTCTGGCATACAATAACTCTGAAGAGCAAGAGCTCTTTTGTTAAGTACGTTAAAGAAAAATAATAAAGTTCACAAGTTGAAAGTTGGTATGTTTCAAGTACTTCTCGCAATGCGAAAACTTAGAATTACGACTGCTTGGATTTCGAAAAGGAGTTTCTTTATAAATGATGAGAGTGGAGAGAGAGTATTTTTCTCCTCATATATTGATTGAAGAGCATTCCTCTCGTATCTTTTATCTCAAAATAAAAGACAGAACATCCTAAAAATTCCATTACTTTATTTTTTAACGCATTAATCTTCGAGACAAATTACAAAATTGTTTCAGAATTTGGTGTTCTTTCAGGAACTATTTTTTATTCATATTTCCAGATATCAATTTATTTAAACGTTTTTTTTTTTCTTTCTCCTTCAGATTGCGAAGAATGATATGCCAAACAAAATGAAATGGATGATGAAGGAATTAATAAAAACGTTGTCAAAATACTTTACAGATTATATGTTTAAGGGAGCAAATGTTAAAATTTTTTGGCGTCAAGTTAATAATAACTTTTCGTCGTGACTTGTTGGGTAAAAGTACACAGTGTTTTGGCTTCTTTATTGTTAATTAAATTAAAAGTTCAAGAGTTGAGGTAATTAATCATCGCTTGGATTTTATTATTGAAATATGAAAGGTTTACGTCATAGATATTTTTTTTACTCAGAGCAGCATTGCTTCTTTACTTGTTCAGAAATATCTTGCATTAAACTTACGTACTTATGTTGAGTGTTATATCATATTGAGTGATTTTAATTTTTGCGTATATATCTGAAATTTTAAAAAGATAGTCATCGTTTAAGAATTATTCAAACGGGTAATTTTTTCCATGTACATTGTAGCGTGTAAAGTGATATAAGATTCATAGTCTTATTTTATCGGCAGTTATTATAATCATATCACTCACATTTTGTAAAGCTCATTGGAATCAACTAGTTGACATTTTGATAAGTTATGAGGTTTGACATACAATCAATTTAGTAACAGTATGACTGTTTCCCTGAAGAATTTGTTGGTGTTGCTGACATCTACCATGCATAATGGGTTAAATTTCTTTTTATTAACGATTCATATCTAAATGGACATACATTCTATTTTAAAAAAAAATAAGCATAGTATAATATCCATAATTAGAGATAAACAGTCATCTCCCCAGTTACCGTCCATAGGAATAGCATTGTGCCCAACACGCGGTCAAAAAAAAAAAAAAAAAAATACTGAAAAATATTCTGCATCTTCAACAGCGGTGGTCACAAACCCAATACTGATAAATGTCAGCAATTATACATTTGTAGTTCGAGTTAGAAACACGATCGTTTATGCTGTTTTTTTTTTTTTTTCAACTGAATAGCAGTTTTACTTTGCTATTTTGCGTGGCATTTTCTCTTCACCAGTTAAACAACCTATGAAAAGTTTATTGGGTTTCAAAAAAACTGTTTTATTTTTTTAACCACGTGATTTTTGCTTATTTCTATAGATTCAATATAAGGAAGACGATTTTCAGACATTATTAAAAAAGATTTTAGTTTCTAGCTGAAAACAAAAATCAGAAAGTTATGCAACTCGACAGCAGTCCTAGATGAAAAATAAAAGTTACAGATTTATCTTATAGTTTGTATCTTTTCTGGATTTAACAATGCATCGGAGAAGATCATCCTTGTTGTACTTTCAAGTATCGTGTGTTTAATTGAAGTGTTTACTACTAACCTAGAACTTAAGCTAAACACAAAGCCAGATAACACATGATAAGTTTCTTTCGTAGTGTTTCGTTTTTTATTAATTGTGGTCGCGTTTAGAGTTGTTTCTGATAATAATGCGACTACTAAAATATAAAACAAAGTTATTTCTAAATTAGTGTAAGAAGTTTTAAATGTTACAGACATGACACATTTTAAAATATTTTATTTTACACAATTTAATATATTTTTGGATCTTATAAGACTTTTGACTTTGATTCAGAACAAGAGAAACTAAAGTGTTAAAATATCTTTTAAGTATTTTTTGTTAAAATAGAAAACAGGATTATTTGTGTAACAGTTATGACACGCCATTAAAGAGTAACTTCTTTTATTTTTTAACAAAGTTTTGTAAATATTTATGAAAGTACTTAATTTTTTTTCTTTTTTTATAAAAAATAAGTCATTCTTTCCAGAAGTAACAATTAAAATAAATTTATTACTTAAACAGTTGTGATCGTGCTTGAAGTACCAAAGCTGAAAATGTAAATCTTCAGATGAATAAGCATTTAATGACTAGAGTATAATTATTAGGTTAGCTTTAGTTTTTTATTTTTAAAATATACTTTTATCAATCATTTAATAAAAAAAATATTGCATTTGCTTGAGATTTAAGAAATGGTCTCCAAATCCGTTATAAGGGGGAATTAATCATTATTTGCCTTGTGGATTAACCTTCAAAATTTACCTTAGTTTAAAAACGTCATTATGAACATACTTGTTTTTAACCTCGTATATTATCAAAAACATTAAAGGTTATATAAATTAAATGTTTTAAGCTCAATATATAGATCTCGCTTTGAGTTCCAATGTTAGGGGGCTCATTCAACTCGATTTTGTTCAATTAAATCTAATTCTGCCTAACCGTAGCGAGAAACTCCCTCCTGGATGGTGAAAAGGAAATTACTGGTTGCGCCCAGTTGGTATGTACAATTGGTCATATTCGATTAGATCGAATTCTGCTAGAGTTAAAAAAAACCCTTAATATTTGTGAAATTGGAACTGTGATAATTCTAGATTGGGTTCTTTTTTGAAAATGTCAAATTTATTTGCCAGACAGATTGATGTTTCTAGATATTTTTTAATACAACTATTTTCAAAAACTGATCTGTCTATTTTGAATAAAATGTCCGCACTTTCAAGATACAACTCCATCAAGGTTGTAATAGAACGCAATCACTTTATTATTTTAGAAAACATTAATTCATGTTAACTTTGAGAGATGTTGTCTACTGAAAACGAAACTACCAAATATCAAAGCTGAATGCGGGAACTGAAACTTTTACCTGGAGTGGTTCGTATTTAGTAAATTATCAGTAATGTTTGCTCAAACTGAGCTAAGAAAAAGCGAAAATGATGTAACATTAAAAAATTTATATCAAAAGATTTATATTGTTTTAATATATTTAACATAGTGAAGCTTTATTGTAGCAATCTCAAATCGATTAAAAAATTTAATTACGAATTTCAAACACTGGTCTAGCTAATCACTGAATTTCATAAAACAAAGCGCATAACGATTATTACATAGCTACTATTAATAATAAATATAGGTACTAAAATAAGTACGATTATCTACTTTATTTGAGATTTAAAATAAATTATGCAAAGTTAAAAAGATGATTTGTAATGTTTTAAAATACAGGTTGCGGCAAAAAAATTCGGACAAAGTTTGCATTATCGAATGGAAGCAAAACTAATTTCTTTTTAATGAGTGTTTTTATTTATATTTGTCTCTCACTTTGTTAGAGAATAATTTACAATATGTCTCCTTATTTATGCATTATTTTTCGGTTTTCTTATAATTTTAAGTGAAAGACATGCTATTTTCGAGTTATTTAACCAAGGAGAACGACATTTCGTTTGCTTGTTGTGCCTCGGCAAACAGTATTTGATGCAGTATGCCATTTCAAGTGACTTGGGAATGATAGTCGACGTCAGGTAGTAAAATTTCAAGCTTTATTTATTTGTATTTATAAAACAAAATATACTCACCAAACTACACCAAATGCCCCGTTCCGTCACATGGAACGGGCCAAATAATAGTTTTCTTGATTAGTTGATTTAACATCACTTTGTCTATTTTTGTGTACAATGAAGAACGTTATTTTTTTGCTTTACAATATGTATGTTAATTTTAGCATTTTGATAAAAACGTCAAAAAATAACTGTTGCACTTTTTTAAAAATAAATATTAGATATTTTTAATAAATTTAAATATGTTCAACACCCATTGTTTATCTGACATCCGCAAGCACCTCTCAGTTTGAAAGTGAATAGTAAGAATGAAAAAAAAAAGTTTCCATAAAATAAATACAAAAGCATGAATTTTGGAAATAAAAACGAGAAGTAACAAAACCAACAGCTGAATTTCATTTGAAGTAAACTCGACTCAAATGGTCTGTTGCTGGAATGATGTGATATGGAACAATAAAGATAAGAATGATGTCTTTATGCTAGAAAAATAGGTACTAGAAAGGATTCTTATTCCTCAAACAAAAGTTGACCAGATGTTTTTGTTGGGCTGTAACACTGGATTTTAGTCTTTTCTCCCTTCTTGCAGCTTTTTGTTTGAGAAAAATTGTTTGTGTGCGTATGAAGATGCATGGGATAATTTATTGTAAAATAATTAATGCTTCAAAATTTGAAATAAGGCTATTTAAAGGAATTATCATTTTATTTTTTTCCTAATTCATAACTTTCAACTTTTAACTTTAGTACCAAATGAACACGTGTGTTGTAAATGTTATTATTACTAATTTTAGCCAATGCGCTCAATTTTATTATCTTTGAAGGTTTATTTTGTAAATATAACCTGAGTTATAATAAGTATACCGCAAACTTACTACCGTAAGTATACCGCAGTTTAAGTAAATTTTTTTAAAATTCCTTTTGGATATTTTTTATATTAGGTTTTAAACAAATTCATTTTGAAAATGCTTCTTAGATGACATCTTTAAAAACATGACATCAATTGAAACCTGCTTTTTTGTTTTTACTTTCAAAAATGTTTTGATTTCAACTTCAGAAGTAAGTTTTGGCAAACTACTTAATTTTAGTCATGATCTGCTGGTGAACGAAATTTGTTCCTTTACCGTTGTTCAGATTGCATTAATAAATTTTAACAAACACCAAATCATTTAGTTGGAATTTTACGTTTGAAAGATCTGCAGTAAACTCCCGACTATCCGCAGAGTAGGGTGGCACGGTAACCGCGGAAAATCCGAAAAATAGTTAAAAAAACGATAATTAGTGTATAATACGTTATAGGTAGAAAATATTTTTACTCACAAATACATTTAAATTATAATTAAAAACATTGCTACACTGCATCTACTAACATAGAATCTAAAAAAATATATGTAAAATCAAAAAGCGGACAATAACACAATCGTAAGTTTAAAAAATGTGAACTGACCTTCGGATAATCCGACCGCTGATAATCGGGACTTCACTGTATATCTATCTTCGTAAAAGCAATATATTTCAGCTGCATTTTTCAAATTCAATCAAGTCATTTGACTGATTTTAAGATCAAAAACAAAACTGACGAAATAATTCGCAGAAAGACTTACTATAAAAACACAAATATGCTTTCCTCAAGGCAGCAATGCCACGCATGAAAGCTTCATATCAAGAACAACTAACAACATTCAGAAACAATCTTTCTCTCTGATGAATGATTCTGCTTTGGGGTAATGCCATTTTGCTAGGTAACGTAGATTTGTGTTATGGGCTCTGGTTGATCTGACCGTTTCAGCATAAAATTTATCAGCATTAGGTAACACAAAAGAATAGTATGAGGATAAGGACAAAAAGAAAAGTGTCTTGATTGATTAAAGATCTTCAGAGTCTTATGTTTCTTTTTTTTCCTAAAGGGCCAGGAATATTCTTTTCCCCATCATGTTTGTTACCTGAATTTTAAACAAAGATGGATAGATAGATGACATGTCCCAATTAAACATGAAATATATCTAGTTTTACAACCGTTAGTCTTAGATACATGCTTTCGACTGCAAAAATGGTCAAAATAAGATGCAGAGTAAAGATATCAAAAGTTTGAAGCCAATAATATTTTAGTGAAAAAACATGCAATTGAACTTCTTATATGGCCCTCGGATCTCTTATTATGTTTAGGAAAATTGCAAGCATAAAAAACAATAATAGCAAAGAAAAAAAAAGAAAAGAAAAGAAAAAAAAAAGAAAAATTAATTTGAATTTTGACATTT